>NC_056725.1:1829413900-1829713900 GCF_019279795.1 Protopterus annectens
TACAATAGACATGGGATGGATATTGGCAAATTCTGTGGAATTTCCTCCTTTGTGGATGGGGTGATAAGACATTTTCCATATGCCAGGAACTCTTGATTCTGATATAGATATTTTGATTAAGTATCGATTGGGTATACAATGGAGTCAGTGGCTAGTTTAAGGTGTTGGGATGGGAAATTATCTGCTGAGGCGGAGCAGGGTTTTAGTTTTTGCAATAGCCTTCTTATGATAGTTGCAGCTATGGGATGAAATGAGAAAGTGGTTGAGCTATCAGTGTGGAATTTATGGCTGTTATAATAGGATCAGAGCTAGATGAAGAGATATTATTCGAGGTGGGAATAGAGGTGGAGGGGTCTGGTACTGGAGGTGTTTGACAGTAGGTCAGCAATAGATTTATAAAGCACTTGCTGAAGTCTTCAGCTACTTGGGATCGAGGAGCATCTGGTGTTGGGCAATGTTTCTTGTTTAAGATTGATATAGAAGACCAGCCTTTTGGGGGTTGGTTTTATGTTCAAGTTGAAGGAGGAAGTAGTAAGATTGCTTATCTTTGCTCACTAACTTTTTCATGTTGTTGCAGAGTTGTCTTAATCAAATGAGATTTTCCAGGCCATGTCCCTTGGTTTCATAAGGTTTTTGCATGCTTTGGTTAATCATGGGGCAGTATTTTTTTTTAATTCTTTTAGTACATACAGGAGCTAGAGTATCAAGTATATGTAGAAAGGTGGTATTGAAATATAGCACAGCTTCATAGAGAGGAAGAAATTTTAGGGGCGTCCAGTTTATTTTCTTCAGTAAATCATTGAATTTGTTTTGACTGAAATTAGTTAGCTTTCGGACAGATTGTAGAGTGTGTATTTTGGGTTGGTGTGTGTTGACTTTAATGGCAAATGTGGGTAAATGGTCACTAAGGGAATTACAAAGAGTGCCATTGGAGGAAAAATTGGTTGGATGTGATACAAGGATCCAGTCTAGTGTAGAATGGTGAGTGAAGTCTTTGTTATACCTAATGGGGCTTTCGATAAGTTGTGAAAAACCATAGAGGTTAATACTATTTGAGGGTGAGTCAGATCCGATAGTTGCCAATCTATGTTTTCATCTCTTAAGATAATGGTCTCAGATTGATTACCTCTTTCTTCTGGATTTGAGACAGAACTGTCTGCACTGCATCTGTGAATCATTGTAGTCACTGTGTAACTTGTCTGTGTTTCATGGGTTCAATGATGATTTGCCATCTGAATTTGTACTGAGGGTCTCATTGTAATGTATTCTGTACAATATATGGAAATGCACTGTAATTGCAGTATAGATTATAACTTATTTTGTATTTGCCTGCATATCTATGAGGAAGGCTTTATTGTTCATCTTTTGTGCAGTCATACATTAAAGACATGCAGTAAGAGTGCCTCACTTTAAGCAGCTCATTCCACTGAAAAACTGTTGCAGTGCTTGAAGAATATGTTGTCCTTTTATCCTGTTTGATATTTTTAACACAACCCTGAAACTGCAGAGAGGAGCGTCTACTTAGTTTGTTGTGCACTAGTTTAAATAGTCTTTTCCTTTCTCCTGTTATGCTTTATCAGATCAGTATGAAACAAATCAAAATATAACTGTTAGGGTACATAGCCTAGAACTGACACACTGGGGCACACAGTTTTCCTAACAAGATTGATACCATTGATTAATGGTGGAATATTCTTTTATTTCATCTGACATCCTATACGTTTGTATTTAGTAGTATACCTGAAAAATGTTCAGACACATCACAGAAATGACAGGTTTCTTTACTTCCTTGTATGTCTTTGCTTGCCAGTAAGAAAACTGCAGTGTTAAGGGTATCTTTCATCAGTGTTCTGTCTTCCCATAATAACGTGATTTCTTCTTCATTAAGCTCTTAACAATGTATTCTTAAAGACAAATGCATGATTTAAAAGCATCACATGAAAAAAATGTATATAAAAGGTGTATATATTTGTGTGTGGATGTAATATATGCATACACACGCATACATATAGTATGAACAAATAAATAACTACCTATAACATATACTGTTTTTGAAATGTTACAGTGCAAAAGTACATTTTATATTTTAACCAGTCCTTTATCCTTTAAACAAAGCATTTTATATTGATGGTCTCATTAATACCTGGAAAAATATTAACTATAAATTTGTTTTTGAGAATGTTTTTACGTTGTGCACGTCATTGTTAATGAAATGAGTCGCATGTTTTTTCATTTGACCTCTCTATATGAGTGATTTGCTTTATTATGTGTTCTGAAAAAGTCTCCATAGTAGATGAAAGAGCTGAAAATAAATTGTGCATTCATGGTGTCAGTGATTGGTATTCTTTTCTAGATTTCTGGCTAGTTTCTTCTTCAGGAGTTAGTTGTTTTAGTTCTGATGTGGTATGGTCCTTCATCTTCTTTTGTCTTGATGGCTTACTGCTTGGAACCCAACCCACCTAACAGATTTATAAAGGAAAGTCCTTGATATCGCATGCAGCAAATATTTTTATACCATATAAGTTAGTCTATGAGACGACATCTTTATGTGTGCTGAATACTCTTCAGCCTTCCTACCGGGGCGGCTCATGTTATTGGACTGCAGCCCCCAGTTGTAAAAGTAAAAAAAAGAAAATAAACAAAAAAGAAAAAAAAATAGAAATGAAATGAAAAACAAACGTGAGTCCCGGAACATCGCACATGCGCACTCGCGCCATTTCCCAATATCCGGACTGCTGGTGAACCAGTCTGGAGCATGCGCACAGAATCCAGACTGTCTCATCAGCAGTCCAGATTAAGAAGACAACATTCAACTGCAAATATTCCAGAAGTCTATGCAGTTGTAACTGCATAGACTGGAAGGGGATTGGACTGCAACGTCCGCAGGCTGGTGCTCTCGCGGGAAAGGAAAGCAGTCTGGTGCTCTTGCAGGAAGGACTAGGATGAGCCTTGCTTACTGCAGGAATGGATGGAGTTACTGCTGCTCTCATTGCAGGCAGGCTGTGGATGGATTTTGCTGCTGCATGAATGGATGGAGTTTACTGTTTAGCTGCTGCTCTCATCGTGGGCTATGGATGGAGTTTGCTGCTGCTTGGTGGGTGGTGTGTGTGTAAGTTTGCTACTGCTGGGAGTTTGGTGTTTGTGCATGTGTGTGTGTGTGTGTGTGTGTGTGTGTGTGTGTGTGTGTGTGTGTGTGTGTGTGTGTGTGTGTGTAAAATGCCCCATTTGCTACATGGTGGTTAGAGAAGGGCCCAAAGTGGCAAGAGCCTGAATTCCCTACCCACCACCATTTGTAAAACAATTTGCAGATTTATGTCTCATATTTGTTCTGTTCTGTTCCTCATAAAATCTATGGATTCTGTATTTTTATTCCTTTACACATTCAGTAGTGCAGTGGTAGCATTGTTGCCTGACAGCTACAGGTTCTCTGGTTTGATTCTTGGCTGGGGTGCCTTCTGTGTGGAGTCTGCATGTCCTTCCTGTGTTTGTGTGGGTTTCCACTGGTTGCTCTGGTGACCTCCCATCTTACAAAGACATGTGCCTGGGGTGTATTTACCTGGGCCTCTGCTGAAAATTGGCTTTTGTTCCAAGTCAAACTTTCCTGATTAACAAATGTTAAATAAATAAAAACGACAAGCATTTAAATTTCAGACGTCATATTCTTCAGAAAGTACATGGTAACACAAAACCTTTTATTCTAGCAATTTTCTAAGTTTATAAGATGGATATTTGAAATGTGTCCCTATTTTTGGGTCTGTATTCCCCCATTATTGGCTTTGTCCAGGTTTTTTGTGCTAAGGTTGAGAGCTATGGTAAGAACTGAATTCATTGAATATGTTTGGGGGCTGTATTCCCCCATTACTGGCTTTCTCCATGTGTTTTTTGCTAAGAGGTTGACAGTTATGCTGAGAACTGAATTCACTGAACATGTTTGGTGGCTGTATTCCCCCATTATTGGCTTTGTTCAGGTGCTTTGTGCTAAAAGGTTGACAGCTATGGTGAGAACTGAATTCACTAAAGTTTAAGTTTCAGTCTTCCTCTCTTTCACAAAACAGCTGATTTGGCATAGTTGTATGTTGCTCTGACTATTTTGCATAGGGTCCTGGGTTCAAGACTTGGCAGTGAAAGGTATGGTGGTAACACAGCATTTTATTTTAGCAACTTTCTAACATTATAGAAGCAATGTTTAATATGTGTCCCTGGTTTTGGGGCTTTTGTCCCCCCCCAATAAATTTTGGCTTTTTCCAGATTTCTTGTGCTGCAAAGTTCAGAGATACAGCTGAGAGTTGAGTAGATTTTACAAGGAGCTGAGAGCTGCAGGGGAGCAAATGTTTAGTGGTGCTTATGCTGTGCCTGCTTGCATTGTTAATAGCACAACAGGTAGTGTACTTGCTTTTGATGCAGAAGGCTGTGGGATCTACTCCCACAGTCATTAGATGCATTGCTGATACTGTATTATGTTGCAAAGGGGGGTGGATGCTGCAGTCCTTTTTGGCAAAGATACCTAGTAGCTATGAACCTGTTATCAGTTTGCCATCCATTTCCTATTGCAATATTACTAGCTTATTTGTTTAGTGTAACATAATTTATTCCTCAAGGGCAGCAGGCACTTTATCTGATGATGAAACAATGATATGTAAAGTTGTTTGCTAGCAGCAACCTCTTTATTAGGTACAGATCTCTTTAATGTGGAATTATTTGGATAACTTTTACTTCTTCAGAGATTGTGCATATTTACTGATACTGGTGGACTGTAGAAGTTTGAGTAGACTTTTATGATGGAAATGTTCTGAATTGGGCAGTTTTGTCATTATTGGTGCATGCATTTTGTTTCATTGTTTACTGGAAAAATGTTCAAAACAATAAATTTAAAACGCCCTCTAGAACTGTACTGCACTGCACAAAGAATATAATTTAATATAATCAGGAAGGTGCATCAAAGAACATGTGTATGTTTCTTGTGCAAGGGGCCTGTGATTTGAAAACAGCCCAAAGTTAATCTTTATCTGCCATTGGGAAAATGTATTTTCTTTGAATGTGGGTTTCAATGCTGTTTCAATGAATGTGAGTTTCAAGGGTAGAGAAGGTTTAATGCTAAGTTTTCATTGTGAGACTGCATTGCTTTGTTTAGCAGATATCTTATTGTTTGTGCTATAAAAGGCAAAATAAAACTTTCAGATGAAATCCAAATCATCGCAGAAGTAAAGCAGTATACCCGTTACAGTGTTTATGGTAAATTCGGCAAAATAACCAAAGAATGGGACATTGGAATGGCTGCATGAGGGAGGCTCCATTCGACCATGATTTTGTGAGGGGGGGGGGCAGCAAACTCAAAGACAGTCCTGGCTGAACTATACCTCTCAACTGTCCAGATTTTTGCAGAATGAATGGATTTTTGTTTCTTATTTTTGGTTTGTTCCTCATAAAATTTGTGGTTTTCTGGCAAATAATTTATGAATTGTCACTAAATAATGACAGACATTGAGTTTCAGACATCATAACCTTCAGAAAAATGCATGCTGAAGCAAGACCTGTTATTCTGTCAACTGTCTAAGTTTATACAAGAGCAATTTTTAGTACTGTTTGTATGTTCCCCCAATATATTTGGCCTTGTCCAGATTTTCTGCATTAAGAGGTTGAGAGGTACTTGCAAATAAATCGCTTTATAAAATTAGGGATATCCAAACCTCTCAACTGCCCCCAATTTTGGCTCAAAATGTTGCTCTCCCCCTAATAATCCCTCCGCAGAATGGCAATTTTGGAAGAAAACGTGGAGGGTTTACAATTATAAATAACTGTAATGATCAGAGTTAGATTACTTTTATTTCAAAAATGCATGTAGATTCTCTTATTTTGTCAGCTTCTCAGGTTAACAGTACTAATATTAAAAAGGTCTCCCTTCTTTGACAGGTTCCCAGCTGTATTGTGTGGCAATTTTATATTTTTGCATCACATTTTGGTCTGTTTTTCATAAAAATGTGGTTTTCTGGCAAATTAGTGGCAAATCATTAAAGACTGAAGTTAGAAAATAATGGCAGACATTTGAGTTTCAGATTTCATACACTTCAAAAAAATTCATACGAATGCAAGATCTACTACTATTCTATTATCTTTCTAAGTTTATAAGAGCTATATTTAAAAAGTGTCCTTATTTTTGGGCCTTTGTCCCACTTCTATGTATGGCTTTGTCCAGATTTCATGCTCTGAGGTTGAGAGGTATGAGTGTCAGAGCCATCACCGTCAGCCAGAGACATTTCAAATTGTGACATACTTGTTGCACCCCACTCCCCCATGTAGTGACTCTGGATGTGTCCAAGCAAGGCAAGGAGCAGTTATGCAGTGTAAGTGTGCAGAGTATTCTCCCATCTAAGGTAGACACAAGTACGGCCAGTGACTTCTCATCTGTCCTTGATTTTGCAGAATGTTCTGGTTTTCTGTCATATTTTTATTCTTTTGATTTATGCTTCTTGTTATTCAGAAAATGCATGCTGTCGCAGTGCCCTGTTGCTCTGTGTTTAAGTAGCAATGCTTTAATGACCATCAGGTAAGCTTGTCAGCGATTGTAAGATGGAAGTAAGCTTTAATAAGAATACTGTTAAAGAATTACCAACATTGAAAGCCTTTTTGTTGTTGCCATGCAGAGAACATTTACATAACTAGATAACGTATAAGCCTTAGGTATTGAAATTCTTATGACAGTATTTGTAATAAAGGACAGGATTACAGTATTTTCAGAAGCTCGTTACATTTGTTGGAGACTTGCAGTCATTTTTGCAGGCTTTACCGGTAAACTAAAAAGAATGCCAATCTATCATGTGTGGTCCATAACATGTGCAGTAATCCTTTAAGCAATTTATCTTGAGCTCGTTTCTTGTTTGCTGTTCATTTTTTACTTTGATCATGTCTTCCCCATGAAACAAGTAGATAGTTGTCAGGCAGCAGGTCTTTTTTGGATAAGAAACAGTTTTACAAGTGTGAGTATAAGCTACTTTCAGCATGTTACTTGGTACTTTTATAAAGCTGAATATAAATTATAATTAGAACTGCAGTGCAAGGAGAAGTGGCTTGAGTTGAGTGCTGCTTGTTTTTTTATACTTGATTTTGACTGGCATTCCAGTAATGTATTTAAAAAGTTATTTATTTTTTCATGCCTCACAACCTTTTTGTTTCCATCTAGATATTAAGTAAGCTGTCATGTAGCCAATGCATTGAAATATTTTTTTCTTCTACACTTCATTTTGTCTTGATTGGACTCTTGAAATGATGGTTTGGCACCCAGGGCAGCGTTTTTAATTAAAGTTCCAGTTGTTGTGCTTTTGAGCATAGCTCCACCCCTTTCTAGTTGGCCACACCCCTTTCCATTGGCCCCACCCATTCAGCTGTCTCCTGCAACCCTCCTTTAATTTGAAGTCACCAGCCGCCACTGCTTCCTACTGTCTCTCTCTAGGCATTCCTGCTAGTTAGCATCACTTGTTTGAGTTGCCCGTAAGTCGAATATCCTATGTTAGAAGCAAGAGTGCTACATCTTTGTTCCTTGATGACTCTGGGCCAGCTGGTGGATAGATGGCTTGGAGACACCTGTGTAGTCAACACTTAATACCATGGCATGCTTTGTCATGGTGCACATCCATGACAAGTACAGGAATTTCTGGAAAAAGATGCCAAATTTTGACTTTACAACCAATGCCTTTTAAATAAATCAGTAGACTTCACTGTTTAAACCCAGCCTGCCAGTAATGTGAATGAAATGTATATTAATTCAGTATTCTGTTTTATGCTCAAACACCCCCCCCCCAAAAAAAAAACAGAAAATGATTTCTGCAGTGATTTCATCACCACTCTTATTCTTCAGTGAATTTCAAGAGCAGCTGCCAAAAGCTTAATACGGTTGGCTATGTGTTAATGTACTTTATGACATGATGCTGCACAAACTGACAAACTGATCCAGGCTCAAAATATAGCTGATCTCTTTATATAAAGTAATAAGTGTTTTTCCTCATGACTTTACCACTTAGAGAGTTATTTCCTGCCCCCTCAGTCATAAGACAAATGATGCACCATGCAAGGCATGGCCATTAATTGACTTTTTCGTTTATCTAGTGGTGTTTTAAATTAAAATCGAGGACATTGTTGCTGTTTGTGTAGATGCCAAGAACACAGAACAGATTTACATTTTAGGACTCCTTTTTATCTGGCTGGCAGATAAACAGCAATCTGTCTTGTTTTATTTATCTGGCAGCCTGGAAAATTAATATTTTCCTTAATTACCAAACAGGTAATAGGCCTGCAGTGTAAATGCAGGAGACACTTTCTCTAGCTTCATTTATTCCTTTGATAGTATATAATTTATTACCATCAACTCTCTAAAGCATCTGCCTTTATACTTGCAAAAAGCTGTTTATTTATTATTAGGAAACTGATACATTTTGAGTGATTATATGGAGTGACATTTATACTGTTCCTCTTATCTTCATATATACCAGGTCGGCATTCAGAACACAGTATCTGGCTTTCAAAAACATGGTGGTGGCGGGTGCGCTAGACCAGCCACTGACTACTTAGTATGCATAGTGAGGCTTAGAATTCATGTAAGCTTAATGGTGGGGAAAAGCACTGTGAAACCAGCATCTCACCCTGCTCACAGCTACAGCAGGGACTGTGATGAGAACACACATTCCTGAGTAGAGACCACAGTATACAGCAAGAAACAATTGTAAACATGATGTGTATATGAAAATTGGCTTGTTCATGCTAGCTTAAAATTATTAAGATGGAAAAGTCATCTAACAGCTTTAAATGGCCATTTTGACCAAATTAAAGGGATGAAGTGGGATTATAAGAAAATAATGGAAAAAGGAAAGGCAAGCAGGGCAAGTATATGAGGGGAAATGTTAAAGAATGAACAGGAATTGTAACATTTTTTGTGAGACGGGTGCCCATTATAAAAAAGAGAAGTTAGGGAAGGAAAGTAGAGAAGTTGAGGGGGGGAGCAGGGGTAAACAAACAAACAGATATAGCAGACTGACAAGACTGATAGATGAAGTCACACTGGGGGAGGGGGAGCACAATGGAGAATGAGACATCAAACAAAAAAGAGGGAAGACAATGGTAACTGAGAGGACTGGAAAAAAACAAGGGTGGGCTTAGACATGGAAAGGAGATGAACATCTGGATGGGAGATAGGGCAGGTATAGGCAGCAATGCTACTCTGCCTATGTGGGATCCAGTGTGAGATCAGACCTCACCTTGAGAATCCTCACCACTGGGCTCTAGCTGTGATGTTAACGGCAGTGTGGGAAAGAGATGTGTTTCGATAAGTCACATAAGGAGTCTTTATAGGCATCTGAAATAAGACTGTATCCATTGGTCCACTAGCTTCCTAACCATCACTACACTGAACTACAGGGCAGTCATCCCTGGAAGAGTAAGCACAGCAGCATGAACCATGGCAGACCCAACCAGTGAAGCCTCACTAGGGGAAGAGCTCGTGGGCTTGGGTGTCTCTGCCTCCACTCATGTACTGTAAGAGGGGGGCCCTGGCAAGCTGCTGTTGGCATATTCAAGGTGTTTCTTTTTTCTGAGAGCTTGGGGGGGGCAGGGCGGGCCATGGGTGATGCTGTGGATATAGCTGTATAACAAATAAAATGGAGAAAGATAAAACAAACAGAAAAAGTGTAATACACACAGGGGATATCAACAAAGTGGGTGGGGAAGCACAATATGAATGTATAGTTACAGACAGTAATATATAAATAGTAGAATATATGACCTCACAATAAACTGCAATACACCTGGGAAACACTTCAGTATCTTTTCCTGGAGCGTACATCCGGTAGAAGAACATGCAACTTGACCTTGATTATCTTTTCCCATCCCTTTCTGTAATGCATTTACTGCTTGTTGGTGGTAGGAGAGTACCTGCTGTGTGATTTGAAACCAGAACCTACCTACACTGAGCCATGAATGATAAGTATGCTATCTGTTAAGCCATAGTGACAACAGTATTAGAAGTAAACAGATGCAGACACTTGTATTGCACATCCTGTTTGTTGAAAAGTCTGCTACATACTGAAAGGTATGTATATGTAATTTATTTGTTAGCAGAGGTACTTCCATATGCATATCAAAATGTACCCTACCTGTGATATGCAGGTATGTAAAATTCAGCTTGATAGTCCCCAACACTTATCTCAAACACAGGTCAAGTATTCCTATGAGCATGCCTCCTAGGCCATAATGTGTGTAAATGACCTTCTGTAGGAACATAACACAGGGTCTTCCCTAATGACAGTCATGAAGGGTAACTGATGTACCTGTTGAGCCATTCTGGCAACACTACTTTAGCAAAACATCAAGAAGCTACTAATAATATGTACTGTTGCTACTTTGCAATGCTCATGTGATGCAAGTTACAGATAGATAATCCATATTCAGGGGAAGGTGGACTACATATTCACCACAGTGAAACTGACTACAATGTGTACATGTATAGTAGTGGAAGAAGCAGCTAGAACATGACTCTGATCAGCAAGAATGTGTACATATTTATCTATGACTAACTCAGTATGGATGTGATGACATGAGGTATTTCCATCTGTGCCAGGAAGAGTAGGGCAGTGCATGTGTAACATATCCCAGCATAGCTAGCTGGAGTTTTGTAAAGAATTTTATGTCATTTGACTATCACACTGATTTGTACAGATGCTTGTGTTAAAAATGCATCAACATTGGGTCCTGCTGGACAGAAAAGAATTGTACATGTGTGTCAGAGAGTATTATTATAACTGATTAAATGTATATGTTTTAGCAGAGAATTCTGGAAGGGAAGAGGTTAATCTTAATCCTGCTAATTTTGAAAAACAAATTGAAAATTATGCCATAAAAAATTTATCTTACAGGTTTGATTGCAGCCAGAGACAAAATGTCTAGGAAAACCAGGACTGGGAATCTTACTGTATTGTCATTGGGGGGTGAAAGAATAGTTGTGTAAAATCTTAACATAACCATAGATGTCCTTCTCTTCTATATGCTGCAATATTCATAACATGAGTGAGTCCGCCCTCGGCTGACTCGTACGTCCAGCCAGTATACAAAAGTTGGTACTTTTCTGTTATCGGGGCAACAGGTCTAATGACCCTAATACTTGTTATAGTTGCATTCACTTGTAATTCACTTTAAACAACGGAACAGTACCAAGTGAAGTCCAGTCCTTTGTATTGACTGTGGTTATATGTACAGCAAAAACTCACAAGTCCATAAAAAAATCCAATTTTGAGTCTTTAAAATGCGGCAAGCCTAACAATGTGAAGGATCCAGCTTGCCAATCATAAAAAAACTATTATGTTTTATAACGCAGGGACATGATTTCATGTAACACCAACATAGTTGAATAAATGCCTCTAGACCTAACAACATGGCTAAAAGCGCTTTTAAACCGACTTCACAAAATCATGAATCATTGATGTAATTAACTGAAAAAGCCAAAGACTCTCAGAAACATAACAGCAGCGATCCACTCTGCACCACTTCCGGAGCAACCATATGCCTAGAAACACATCATGGGGGAAAAAAAAAACAAAAAAAAAACAGCTGACTTACATTTCTGAAACAATGAGCAGAAAAATAATAATCAGAAAGAAGATGAAAGAGTCACGCAACATAATCAGGCATTTCTATAGGGAAAGGAAACACATTGCAGCAAGCCAAAGTTCTACCATTGTTATAGCGCTATAGATGTTATGTAAAGTGTTGGACAATCAAGAAAATAAGAATGTCAGTAACAGACTACAAAGCAATTTAAGTATTGGTCATAACTTGCAGAGATAAAAACATCAATCAGTATTTAGAAATGAAAACTGTATTATAAAAGATCAATTAAATTATAACAAGTACGACCCACCCATAATTAAACAAAAAAACAATTACACATTATAACATCTTGTGTCACAAACTGTACTTTGGTATTAACTAGTAAAATGAAATCTCATTAACTTCCTGTAAATGACAGCACAATTCCCTAATAATTTCAACCACTACCGCAATTCCCAGAACTTGCTAAAGGCTGTTCTAAACGTGCTCTTCCTGTGATATAACTAGTTATTGTGGTCATTATACCTGTTGCCCCAATAACGGAAAAGTACCCAAAAGTCTAATGCTACTGTGAGGTACGTGCGATGCCACACATCACCTAGCGTGTGTCGGCCATAAGGAGACGCTGTGTATAAAGCAGACATCAGCACGTACCAGCCTCAGAACTGAATGCTGCAAACCACCAGTCTGATCTTAGGTGAGGAAAACATGCCACCTAGGGTCAGACAAGCATCAGGGGGGAGGCAGTGGGGGGTAAATAATACTGCAGCAACAAGAAAAGAAGGACATCTATAGTTATGGTAAGGTTTTACGCAACTATTCTATGTCCTTCTTTTTATATGTTGCAGTATTCATAACATGAGAGAGAGAGTACCAAAGCTCATGCAGAGGAAGGATTGGACACAGGAGCAGAAGTATATTCCACAAAATCATGCAGAATAGCTCTGGCAAACTCAGCCCTGGATCTGGAGATGACATCTAGTTTATAGTGTTTAGCGAAGGTATGAACAGAAGATCAGGTAACTGCCTCCAGGATAGAACAAGTGTTCAAGCCTTTAAAGAAGGCTCCAGAGGAGGACACAGCCCTAGTGGAATGTGCCCTCACAGTAGAAGAAAGGTTCTCTTCATTGGCTTGGAATGTGCCCTCACAGGAGAAGAAAGGTTCTTTCCATTGGCTAAGTAACAGAAGGAAATAGCTTTAGAAATCCAAGAGGAAATAGTCTGCTTGGAAACAGGTTGGCCCAGGGCCCTTGGGTGATGAGAAACAAACAGGCCTTCAGATTTACAGATAGGGTTGTTTTTTTCAGGTAGTATCTGCGTTGCCTGTGCACATCTAATGTGTGTAGAATCCTCTCACTGGAGGACTGGGGGGAAGGAAAAAAGGTTGGAAGGTTGATATAGACTGAGAGATAACTCATTGACCACCTTGCGCATAAAGGAGGGGTTAGTGCGTAAAGAGACCCTATCCCTGTGAAAGACTGTGAAGGAGAGGTAGACATCAGAGCTTGTAACTCAGAAACCCTTCTGGCAGAAGAAATTGCCACAAGAAGAACAGTTTTCCAGGTACAATGTTGTAGAGAAAAAGAAGTTGCTGGCTCAAATGAGGCCAGGGTAAGTTTCTCCAAGACAAAATTAGATCCCAGGGAGGAGAAAGCTGGTTTCCTTGGTGGTCTGATTTGAGAACGCCTTTTAAGAACAGTTTAACTTCCAACCTAGAAGTTATTTTAAGAACAGTTTAACTTCCAACCTAGAAGTTAAAAGTGGAGACATGGGCAGACATGCAGCTCTAGCAGAAAGATGTGCTTTAACTGAAGAGTAAGACAGCCCACTCTTCATCAGTTCACATGGATAGGACAAAACCACTGGGACATCCACTAACAGTGGTTTTAAATCCTTTTTGAGACACCAGATAGAAAGCCTCTTCCATTTGAAAATGTAGGATTTTCTAGTTGTGGGTTTTCTGGCCTCCTGCAGAACTAGCAGCATGTCCTCAGAAAAAAGGTGCCTGAAGGGAATCAAAACCCTATCACCCACAGAGTCAGGTTTAGAGTTGACAACTGTGGATTTTGTAGAGTTCCCTTGTTCTGTGTGAGTAGGTCCATTCTGTGGGGTAACCTGTGATTATTGCCCTTGGTTAAATGCAGGAGGGTGAACCAATGCAGTCTTGGCTAAAAGGTGGTCACCAGCAAGATTTTTGGTTGTTCTCACTGGATTTTCAGCAGAACCTTTTGGAGAAGTGGAAAGGGGGGGGGGCAATACAGACAAAAACATTCCCTTCCAAGAAAAGGATAGATCATCCACCTTCCATGCCAAGGGATGTGGGATCCTAGAACAAAATTTGGGAAGTTGTCTTCTCATGGGAGAGGCAGAAACATCTTTCTGAGGTATACCCCATCGATAGACCAGGTCCAGGAACACATCCCTGTGTAACATCCATTCATTGGATTGAGACCTGGACCTACTGGGTGTGTCTGCCACAACATTCTGAGTTGAGGGAATGTAGACAGCCTGAAGAGAAACTTGAGTCTGCAAGGCTATCACCCAGGCCTGTAAAGACAGTCTGCACAGGAGATAAGACATTGTTCCCCCATTTGTTGACATACTAAAGGACCATGGTGTTGTTTGTGAACCACCTTAGGACACCTGGGGAAAGCATAGGCTTGAAGATATGGAGGGTGAAAATCAAGGCCCTCATTTCCTTTATGTTGATGTGCTCCTTTGTTTGGGTTGGAGACCAGACATCTCTGACTTTCCAGGATTCCAGTGTTGCACTCAATCCTACATCTGAAGCATCCATGTACAACTCCTGGGTGGGAATAGGTGGTTGTAAGGGTATGCGTGGATTCCTTGCAACATGAAGTATCTACCAGTTTAACTCCCTTTTCAAGCAGAGTATTAGTAGGATAACAAAGTCCAGAAGGTGGGAGTGTTGCATCCAAACTGTCCTCAAGAACCACTGGATTTTTTTCATGTGTAATTTGGCTAAAGGTAGCATGGGAATCATTGAGGCCATGAACCCCAGAAGGTATTGAATGTCCCTGGCATTCAGAGATTGAAAGAGCAAGAGGCCTTGGAAGTAGAAGGTATGGGACAGGACCTTTTCTGGAGGTAAGGAGACTAGAGCCAAGAAAACTGTGGCCTTGGGAAGGGGTCAGAGTAGACTTCTGATAGTTTATTATGAAACTTGGACTATCCAGGGGAGGCACCATAAAGGAGAGGTGGGGCCTGGATGAGAAGATTGTCTAGGTAAGGAAAAATCTGTATACCCTGCAGTCTGCAGTAGGCTATGACAGGAGCTAAGAATTTTGTGTAGACCCTCGGTGCTGTGGACAGACAAAAGAGAAAAGCACTGAACTGAAAGTGTGAGGAAGCAACAGAAAAGTTAACAAATGTCCTGAACCAGAGGTGAATGGAGATATGAAGGTAGGCATCTTTGATGACTAATGACACAACAAAGGCATGGGGAAGTATAAGTGGGAGAAGGGTGGGTAATGTCAACACATGAAAGGAGGGGACTTTCAGAAAGGTATTTAGATGGGAAAGGTCTAGAATGGGCCTTCAGGGGCCATCCTTCCTGGGAACCAGAATATCCTGGAGTAAAATCCTTTTCCCACTTGAGAGCACGGGACTTCCTGAATAGTGCCTTGAGAGAGAAGACTGGGTATGACCTGGGGAAAGAATTCCAATTCTTTTGGTGGTTGAGGAATGCCTCTGAAGGAGGGAAGAGTTTCCCACACCATGAAATATCCTTGTTGGATGATGGAAAGGACTCAATAGTCCTGTGTTATCTGATTCCAAGCAGGGAGAGAAAAAGAGAGGTGAAGAGACAAAGGAGTAGATGGGCCTGGAGGCAGGTCATCACAGACTACAGACTTAGCCTGAAAGGGCTGTTTCTGAGTGGGAGTGGAGGAAGCAGACTTAGAAGATATTTGTTTCCTGGAATCCCTCTTACCTTTGGAAGATGGTCACCTAGCTGGCTTTCTGACAAAAGTGTAGGGTAGGGTAATTCCTCTGGAACCTGGGGACAGGGGAAACAGAGATATGTTTCAGATCTTGGAGAGCCTTGTCCTTTTCTTGTAGAGATTTAAATAGTTCTACAGCCGGGTTTCCATACAAGGCTTTGTTATCCAGGGGGGGAGCATCCATTATCTTGGCTTTTATATCATCAGGCAAGGGTTGAATCCT
The DNA here is from genome assembly GCF_019279795.1 of Protopterus annectens. Classification (NCBI taxonomy): domain Eukaryota; kingdom Metazoa; phylum Chordata; order Ceratodontiformes; family Protopteridae; genus Protopterus; species Protopterus annectens. Next base: position 1,829,429,675 of record NC_056725.1, read on the forward strand.
AAGCCATGAATACCTCCTCAGGACAGACCTAGATAAAGCATCATAACTGCACTTGATGAAGTGCCTTGTAGCCTGGGCAGAAAAATTGGGAATGGAGGAGAGCTTAGCCTTGGTGGGAAAATTGGGGAGCTCATAAAGAAGTTTTCCTGCATCTGCTAAGAGTGATAGGGATTTGTCCATATGAGTTTAATAATTAATTGCCCTGAAGGCCATAGTAGCATGACCTTGCTTTCCTTATCCGAGGGAAGTAAGGAGGTAGTAGACAATAATTTGGATGCCTTGTCTGTAGAGACTGATATGGTAGCTGGGTCTGCAGAGGGGGTTTGAGCAGGTATTTGGACTTCTCAGGCACCTTATAAAATCTGTCTGGGCTGGGTGCTTGGAAGCTGGAGGCTGAGAGTCTGGACATTTAAAATCAACTGTAAAGGCATCTAAGAAAGCTCAGTAGGATGAGGGTATGGCAGATGGAGAGGGAGAGTCCTTCTGAAGGAGGTGCTAGTACCTATTTTGTATGTCAGACACTTGACAACAGTTCCATTTGAAGAATTATTTCATCTTCAGAATAGTTTCCTCAAAGGAAATATACTCCCTAGGAGAATCCATACTATTACATTTCTCTTCTGGTGAGGTGTAACCCAAGGGTAAAGAAATCTGGTTGAATAAGCCAGGAATTCATTTCCTGATAATTCCTCATCATCTGAGGAAATATCATCATAAGTCCTCTTTAAGGCAGTAGAGGGAGGAATGGCAAAAGAAGAGAAAGAAGGAGCCAAGGTCTGATGTAGAGCCTTAGAGGCATTGAATAGGCCTTGGGAGAAGGCCTTCCAATCCAGTGCTTGATCCCGGGGAACCGGAGAAACATGTTTAGTTTTACCTTTTTTTCTTTTTAGGAGCTTCCATGTGGTGGAAGGTGGATGGGCCAGATGTTGGTCTCCTTCACAATGATTTGGGTGACACCACACAGGACTTCAATAATTATAAGCCGTGGTTCCCCAGTACTCCCGAGTCAGATGCCTGTAATTTCCTAATGAACGTGCTGGTAGGGTCCTTCACAGCTTCCACTTTGGTACCCATCAAGGGGATATCTACCAACTCTGGGAAAGCCTCTAGGCCCACATTGGCCTTGGGAGGGATGTCTGGAAGAGAGGGAGTAGCAGGAAGATCAGGCATGACTTCTTGGCATTTTTAGGTTGCGACTTACCTGAAGGGCCCGACGCCACCTCTATATCCCGCATGAGACACTTAAACCACTGATTCTGCAGATATAATTTCAGGGAAGGTAGACGGCTGCAAAGGGTTTTGGGTGCAAAGGCCTGACAGATAGCACAGGTGGTATGGTTGTGGTCTGGGCCTAAGCAAAACAAGCAGAGATTGTCTGAATCCTTATGTGGAATCTGCCTTCCACACTGACACTTGCCCTTCCTAGCTGACATGTAATCACAGGACAATATAGTAGCCAAAATCTACAGAAAATTTAAAGAAAAAACCCCAACTGAGTACTTATCTGAACCAAAGTTCGCAACTTATTTGGCAAGCGGCAACCAGAGCAGCTAATTAGACGGGAATCAGAAAAGTTCAGAGGTTGGTATGTGCTGACGTCTGCTTTGTACTCAACATCTCTTTATGGCCACCATATACTAGCTGATGTGCGGCATCGCACGTACCTCACAGTAGCATTAGACTTTTGTATACTGGCCAGATGTACGAGTCAGCCAGGGACAGACTACCTCATGTTATGAATACTACAGCATATGTATAGAAGGACATCTAATTGCTAGTCTGGAAGGGTGGAAGTTTTTGGAATTGTTTTATAGCTTTCAGATGCTGTAACAGATCTTAGCAAAGCTCTGGGTATGTATTGTACCAGAGTCAGATGACCAGATGTTATGTCATTCTATAACCAGCACTGAAATTATTTTTTTAGATATTAGTGAGAGATATTGCATTTCATTGTGGCTGGTCTTTTAGAGAATACTTTAGCATCTTAAAAGTACTTAGGCTTATTTTAGTGACATTGTGGCTGCTCCTGAAAGCCTTGCTGCATTGGTCCAACTCTACCATTTGTATTAGTATTAATTTTACTCAGTATAACTGGGTGCTGTTGTAAGAGCCTTAGAGTAGCTGACTGGTGGTAGTGTAATTACCTTATACTCTGGGCAGGGCGGCACGGCTAGTAATTCTGTGCCAGCCTTTCCCAAGTGTGTGTGTGTGTGTGTGTGTGTGTGTGTGTGTGTGTGTGTGTGTGTTTGTGTCTAGATCAGATATTCAAGTGTGTGTGTCAGCTACTTGGAACAGGGACAGAGATCTCCAAAGTGGTCAGTGTGGAGTCTTGTTTGGGGCCTGGAGAGAGACATAGAGTCCAGACCCAGGTCTGAAGTGTGCTCCCCGTGTGTTCGTAAGGAAAATTGTGCTTGGTGCAGAGAGTTGTATCTGAAAATACTGTGTGAATCCATTTTTGCTCCGAGTGGCAGTCTCTCACAGGTATTAGTGGTGAGGATTGAGGCTTCCTTGATTACTAGCCTGGTGTAGGCACAGTCACATATTGGTGGCAGCTGGGTGGGATATTAATTGAACTTCAGTAGCCTGTGGGCAGTTGCCAGTGAAGGTGTGTGTACTCTCAGCACCCACAAGGTTAACATACAGAGTTTAATTTTCACAATTATTTTATTTATTTTTGTTAGTTTAGTTTAGACAGGGAAGGGAGGCAAAGATGTCAGCAGAGGATTATGGCAAGCTGACAAAGAACTAGTTAACCAAGGTGTGCAAAGTAAAAGGACTGGTGCATGCCAGTCTGAGTAAAGAGGAAATGATTTCAGTCTTAGTCACAGCTGCATCATGGACCAGCAGCCGGGATGACAACTAGTCTGGTGATGGGAGTGTGCAGCCTTCAGAAACCGGACAGTTCACTTTTTCCTCAGAGGATTTAAACATCCATCTGGAGTTAGAGACTTGTGCTGGAGGCCAAACATTTGGAATTAGAATCAGCAGTAAGACTGCAACATTTGGAGGCCAAAGAAAAGGAGAAACCGATGGAATTAGAATTGGCAGAGAGACTGCAGTGTTTGGAGGCTGAAGAAAAGGAGAAACAGCACCAGAATGAGAGGGAGATGCTGACTCTTTGTCAGGGTCTTGGACATAATGGGGAAGGGAATAACCAAACCCAAGAAGCAATAAAGTTCAGTAAATTTCTTCCACAGTTTACAGAGGGTGATAATTTTGATAGTTCTACTCATATATTTGAGAGTATGTACAGTATAATGTTGAGTCAATAAAGAAAAGGGTATTTGTGTGCGAAGTGAGTCAACAGGTCGTCACAAATTGCCATCCATAGAAATATAATGTCCAGATCAAATCAATGTGCCACGAGTAGAAGTCAAAATCCTTTTATTTCACATACAGTGAACAAAACATGAAAATATAGATGAGCGCTTTCACTAACACTTAGCTTCTTCAGATCTTACACAAAATAAGTTGATACCACCCTTTATATAACAATGTTACTTTAGTTAATTGAATAATAGCATATAATTAATTAGTGATGCAAAAAATCTAAGCTATGCTTAAGGAGACAATTTTAAAATCACAGAGACTCTTTAAAGTAACACAGAGTCTCTTTAAAATAAATCCTCCAGATCAACCAATAAATATGGAAAATTATTTTTTGCATCACTAATTAATTATATGCTATTATTCAATTAACTAAAGTAACATTGTTATATAAAGGGTGGTATCAACTTATTTTGTGTAAGATCTGAAGAAGCTAAGTGTTAGTGAAAGCGCTCATCTATATTTTCATGTTTTGTTTGCTGTATGTGAAATAAATGGATTTGGACTTCTACTCGTGGCACATTGATTTGATCTGGACATTATATTTCTATGGATGGCAATTTGTGACGACCTGTTGACTCACTTCGCACACAAATACCCTTTTCTTTTTTGACTTATCACTTTAACGTGGTACAAGTGTGCCAATCCGATGGATTGGTAGGTTTATAGCTTACAGTATAATGTTGACCAAGGGCTCTGGGTATGGTTCCTGACCCCCTTATTCCATGGCAAAGCTGTAATTGCTGTTTCTAAATCGTCTGATACTGATTGTTTAAGCTATGATAAAGTTAAACAATGTTTATTGGAATGTTTTAAGTTTACACATGAAGCTTACACAAAAAAGATTTGAGCATAGATGTGAGGCAGATGAAAGTGTATGTGATTATATTGCTCAGTTAAGCACTTATTTTCATAGATGGGTGAGTGGGTGTCAGGTCACCACTTTTGAAATGCTTTTAGACATTTTGATGAGGGAACAAACCCTTAGCACTTTGCCTGAAGACATGAGAATCTGGTTGGCAGACCGGTAGTGTAACTCTGCAGATGAGCTGGGGAAAAAAGGGGTTCTCTACTTAGTAAGCATGGCATCACTGCAGAAGAAGGGGATACTTTGTGCTGCAGATAGATATAAGGGAACCCATGGTAAGCAGCTCAAAAGAGTCCACCAGTAACAGGGGAAGCCACTAGTTCAGGTACACGGCCAGGATCAAGGATTAGATGTTTTAAATGTAACCAGTGGCGTCATGTAGCATACTAATGTCCACTGAAGCAAGGTGGGGAACAAAAGGTGAGGGGAGCTAGCAAATGGGAATAACAACATGCCAGTGGTAAGTTGTCTAGAGACAATAGAGGTATCAAACTATCACTGGAGTTTGTATCCTATCTTACTGGTTGTAAGACAGGCCACTGCTAAGAGAGAGACAGCCTCTGACATATAATCATTGTTAAGCCTGCTGTGGTTAAAGAGGAGCAGTACTTGCTTGGGCAGTCCACTCCAGTCAGAGGTTTAGGACTAGCCCAGTTCCAAATAGAGTTCACATTGACTGAGAGGGTGGAAAAGGAAAAGCAGGTAGGTGTGTTTGAGGATATCCCTGCAAATATCCTGATAGGGGATGATTTTGATAATGCAGTACCTTGTTTGCATGCAGTTACATGCAGTCAGGCTTGGAGACAGGCATGTTGGTTTAGTAGCCTGGGAGAGACCCAGACAGACCCCACACCAGAAGCTGGGGCTGGTGATGTGGCTATTTCAGGGAGGGAGCTACCCTTTAGCAGCGAGCCTGAAAGTGAGCCACAATAGACTGGAAGGACAGAGGTGAGTGGTAGTACTCATGCTGACAGTGAGGCGCTGCTGTCAGAAGTTACCAGTTACTGTGGGGCCTCTGAGTACTCCAAGTTCCACAGGAAGACATATATACTGGTGGTAGTAGATTATGCTACTGGATACCCTGGGAGGAGGGCTCTGTCCTCCATCAAGGCATTGAAGGTGGCAATTGCTTTGCCAGAGATTTTCAGCTCTGTAGTTTTCCTGAGAGAAATATTGACTGACAGAGGTGCCAGTTTCATGTCAGACCTGCTGGCTTGTTTGTGGAAGCGCTGAGGGGTGAAGCACCCAAAGATTACCCCATACCACCTCCAGACTAATGGTCTTGTGAAGAAGTTAAATGCTAAAGACCATGCTATGGGCATTTGCAAACCAGTTTAAGAGAGAGTGGGACAAATATTTGCATATAGAGAGGTACCCAAGGAATCCACAGTTCTTTCATCCTTTGAGCTGCTGTATGGGCATAGGGTTGAAGGGGCATTTAGATTTGATTAGCGATGAGTGTGAGGGTGAGTGTGAATCCCACAAGGAGTCTGTTGTGGCATATGTCCTAAACTTCAGAACAAGGCTTAGGGTGCTCATTGACATGGTCTAGGAGAACCTGGCAGGAGCCCAACAGCAGAAAAGGGTCTGGTGTGACAGGAATGCTCGAGCCTAAGAGTATGCTGTGGGACAGCAGGTTATAGTGCATATTCCTGTAAGACACAATAAGCTGCAGGCAGCTTGGGAGGGACCCTTCATTAATTACATGGTAAACCTGCTAGGCAGGAGGCTGGGGCACAAATTGTGCCATATTACCATGATAGGGAGGCCCCAGTGCTAAGTATTTGCAGTAGATGGTAGGAGGAGTCTGAGGGAATCTGGTGACTGATCTCAGTGAGGCTCAGACTGACACATCAGTGGAAGGGTTAGCAATGTCCCAGCAGCTATCCCCTACCCAGGTTTGAGAACCCAACTGCTGTAGCACCAAGTGGATACAGAACCCCAAAAGCCTATCATGCATGCCCCTTACAGGGTGACTGAGTGAGTCAGATGGACTCTGAGGGAGGAGATACAGGAAATGTTGGAACTGAGGGTAATTCAGCAGTCCAGCAGTCCCTGGGCCTCCCCAGTGATTCTGGTATGAAAGAAAGATGTCAGCACCAGGTTCTGTGTCAACTACAGAAAACTAAACAGTCACACAGAGTCAGATGCTTACTCCATGCCTAGGACAGATGAAGCCTTAGAGCAGCAAGGTGATGCTAAGTATCTGGCCAAGGGCTACTGGCAGATGTCCTTGACTCCCACTGCTAAACAGAGGTCAGTCCTTGTGACTCCTTTTGGATTATACGAGTTCACAAAGACACCCTTTGGGATGAAAAATGCCCCAGCAGTCTTCCAGAGGCTGGTGGATCATATACTAGCAGTAGCAGGAAATTATGCCCTTGCTTACCTGGAAGATATTGCTATCTACAGCCATTCCTGGCAAGAGCACCTTCAGCATGTCATGGACATCATGGGCAGACTGCAAAGGGCAAGGTTGATCATTAAGCCCAGTAAGTGTAAGGTGGGTATGGCAAGAGTTCTCCTACCTGGGACATAGAGTGGGGGATGGTAAGATCAGGCCACAACCTGTCAAAGTGGAAGCTATTCTGGTGTGGCCTACCCTTTTACCAAAAAGCAGGTGAGGGCATTCTTGGGGACAGCGGGGTACTGTAGAAAGTTTGTTCCCAAGTACAGTACAATAACTGTTCCCCTCACAGATATGATAAGGACAAACAAGCCAGATAAACTAGTATGGACCCCAGCCTGTGAGCAGGCATTCCAAAGGCTTAAAGGTGCTTTGGGATGATCTGCTGTGTTAACCAGTCCAGATTACAGCAAAGAATTTGTTGTGCAGGTGGATACTTCAGACAGACCATGAGGTGGGAGCTGTCCTCGGTCAATTTTCCTCAGAGGGAGAACAGCACCCGGTTGTATATCTCAGCCGGAGGAATGTTATGCAAATGTAGAAAAAGAATTCCTAGCCATAGTATGGGCACTGCAGAAATTTCAGCCCTATATGTATGGAAGGAGATTCACTGTGGTTACAGACCACAATCCCTTAATAGCACTACATTGAGCCAGCCAGCAAAATGCCAAGTTTTTTAGGTGGAGCCTAGGGTTGCAGGCATATGACATGAAAGTGCAGCTCCGTAGAGAGGTCAGCAGTGCCAATGCAGATGGGCTGTCAAGACAAGCGTATAGGTTAATGTATTACCAGACAGGCCCATTTCTCTCAAGCAACATTTTTCTATGGTCACTTGAAAAACTAGCTTGAGTCTTCAAAGGGGGGAAGAGATGTGATGTATTAGGTAGTGCCATCTGTGCCAAGGAGAGTAGGCCAGTGCATGTGTAACATATGCCAGCATAGCTAGCTGGAGTTTTGTAAAGAACTTTCTGTGTTTCGACTATCACATTGATTTGTAAGGATTGTGTTAAAAATGTATTTGTAAAGTTGCTTGTGTTAAAAATGTATCAACAATGGGTCCTGCTGGACAGAAAAGAGATGTACATGTATGTCAGACAATATTATTATAATTGATTAAATGTATATGTTTTAACAGAGAATTCTGAAAGGGAAGAGGTTAATCTCAGTCCAGCTAATTTTGAAAAATAGGTTGAAAATTTAATGGGTTGGTTTAGGCCATAAAGTATTTATCTTACAGGTCTGATTGCAGTCAGACAAAAATGTCCGGGAAAAACAGGACTAGTAATCTTATTATACTGTCCTTAGGGGTGAAAGAAGGGTGGAAGTTTTTGAAATTGTTTTGTAGCTTTCAAATGCTGCAACAGATCTTAGCAAAGCTCTGGGTGTGTATTATTCGAGAGTCAGATGATCAGATATGATGTCACTCTATAACTAGCACTGAAATTATTTTTTTAGATATTGGAGAGAGGTATTAGAACTCTCACAGCAGCACTTTGTTCTTCGCAACCTGACAGGAAAGATCTCTCACAGATATCTCACACAACCTCACACCTTATCTTCCCTTGCTGTAGTAAGTAACTTAACTAGGGAACATTAATTCTGTAGTCAGTCAGGAAAATATAGTGAGATTAGTTGTTTTTTGGCATCTGTGTGAATCTATCTAACTGGTATTTTTATACCTCCTGTTATTGAAACTCTGGTATTTATTGTAAGTAGATATTCAGTATTGTCATATTTTCTGTTTTATTAGTTATTTTTAAATATTTCTATACCTTTCATTGTAGCTGGTCTTTTAGAGAATACTTTTAACATCTTAAGAGTACTTATGCTTATTTTAGTGACACTGTGCCTGCTCCTGAAAGCCTTGCTGCTTTGGTCAAACTCTACAGTTTGTATTAGTATTAATTTTATTCAGTATAATTGTGTACCCTTGTAAGAGCCTTAGAGTAGCTGTCTGGTGGCGGCGTAGTTACTTTATAATCTGGGCAGAGGGGGGACAGCTGGGAAATTTGTGCCAACCTTTCCCATGAGCATGTGCATGTGTGAAAATCAAATATTCAAGTGTGCGCGCCAACTACTTGGAACAGGGACAAAGAGCGGGCCTGGAGAGAGACAGAGTCCATACCCAGATCTGGAGTGTCCCCCCTGTGTGGTCTTAAGGGAACTTGTGCTTGGTGCAGAGAGCTGCATCTGAAAAATACTGTGTGGATCCATTTTTGCTCCTAGTAGCAGTCCCTCACCAGTGTCAGTGGTAAGGATTGAAGCTCCATGATTACTGGCCAGAAGTAGGCACCATCACAATGTATATAGTACCTGTGTTTGTAAATATCCATATTTTTCTGCATTATATTGACCTATATTTATTATGATATGCATATTCATTTTGTTACTTGTTAATTGAAAAACAGGTGCATTCATCCATGTGCCAAGAGAAGCATTCTGCCCAACCTGGGTACTGCTTCCAATTCTCTGCTGTAGCATCAGAGGATGTGTCAAGTAACAAAGGCACACACTAGTACATTGCAGTGCAAACTAAAAGGGGTTCAACAGAGGTGCAGAGACAGTGAAAATGTATACTTGCTGTACATCTGTTGAGCACTGTTATTGCCCTGTTCTTCCCATTGGTAAAGAGATTCTCAGTGCTGCCTCCTCAGGTTACTGTAGTGGTATCTGCTCTGCCTGACAGTCCAAGTATGCCATTATCCTGTTACTACCCTGATAAGACAGTGCTTAACATCCACATTATACTGGGGACCCATATAGGAAGCCCCCAGCAAGTATTCCCAGTAGTGTGTATGAAGCAACTACAGAAAGATGTTACTCTCTCTTGACACCACCAGGTACCCTGCAAGTATCAGTGCCCTTAGAAGCAATAGCTATTCTGTAGGTCCCCAACCAAAGAATCGTGGCTAGCATCTCTTGGCCACAGCTGTTTCCCATTGTGATATTTGCTGTGAAACATCAAGCAACTCAGTAGTAGGGTTGATAACAGATTGTAGTACAAGACTAGAGTTTTGAACTTCGCAACCACTGTAGAGCAACATGGCATGTGCTTTGACAGTGATAGCCTTTGTGCTCTAGAGTGACTCCAGCCTTCACATGCTGAGGTCTGAATTTGCACAGAAACACCATTTACTTTCCACACTCCCGAGTGTACGCAGTGTATCTTGCAGGTGTACAGTCATGTGCAGAATGCTGTGCAGAACTTTCTAAGAGCATGCACTAATTGTGAGATGTGTAAACTGACTGATTCAGAAACATTCATGAATTGAGCTCTCATTTGTGTATGACATAAGCACGAGCAGTAACATGGTGCCTCATCTTGCATTGGAGGAGTTTGTAGAGCTGCAACTGGAAAATAAGTGGCAGCTGATATCTGGAAGGAAGACTGAAGAACACTGATTTCCAAGTTGTCGAAGGTATGTTCAATTTCTTTCACAGCAGTATTCATAAACAAAGGTGCATCAGTGATCATATTTACAAATGTATGGTGTGGAAACTAATGCCAGTGCCTGTTAGTAGTAGTTTGCTTAAGAGAAAAGAGTTGTAATGGACACTAACAGTGTGTTGTGCACAAAGGATATGAGTGTTAGAGAGAGGGAGAGAGAGAGAGAGAGAGAGACCCAACAGCAGTTGTGCCCTGCATCTCTTAGTAGAAGTAGACCAACCATGAGATGGGAGTGAATGGCACACATCTTTACAGGATATGTGAACATTACTTGTAGAAGAAGCCTGTGCTTCTTTTAGTTTCTTTTTTGTTGGGGCGTGGCTGTTTTCAATGGTGCTTTTTGGCCTGATTGTTAGGATATGTGTTGACTGTTACAAGTAGGGTTAACTCATTCTGTGGCTATGCAAGACAAGGAGGAACTGAGTGAGGTAGGGAATGGAGACAGGTAGTCAGTACGGCCATTGTGACCTAATGTTTTTCCACCAACAGCAGTATACCTGGCAAGGAAAACTGAGGGAAAAGTGAAATCTTCAAAAACAAATACTATCTCCACAACTGACAGCTCTTCAGGCAGGATGCTGCCAACTGGCCGAAGTGAGAACATGCATGGCAGGATTTTGTGGTGGACATCATTGCTGTCAGTGGCCACGACTGCAAATATGACAAGGTGCAACCACTGACATTACCTGTGATGCAAAATAATTTTCTATCCTTCATGCACAGGAAAGTAGGGTGACAAAAGGGGGCCATTTGTTGCACCATGTTTTCAGAGCTGGAAGTGTTTCTGGCCTCTATCATAAACTCAGCATCCTTCCACAGTTGCACTTTGTGGTGATGAACATCTGAACTGAGCTGCGGTACAGCACTGGAATATCCTTTGGAGCTGCTCTATGTGGGTGTTGCCAAGCCTGTCCTTTTTGCCTCTGTGCACTGCATGCCTTAGTAACACTGTGTATGAGTAATATAGGAACATCAAGGGTACCTCTTTTAATGGCAACATGTATGAGGTAAGTTACCTTCCTGTACTGTAGTAATTTAATTGGCACCGGGAATATGTAAGATGTGGTTAGTTATCCTTATATGGGGTTTATGTTTTGCTATGTTCACAGGTGATTCTTATCTAGTACCACCACTACCATGGAAACTCCACTGCCTGATGTCAGATGGCCGTCTGACTCTGAAGATGATGATGGTGGTGGTGATGATTAAATAGCACAATCAGTGAGCAGTGTGCATGTTAGACCTAGGCAGTGTACCCACTGTATCTCTAGCTAAACCATGGACACAGGCTGTATGCCTGTGGATACCCAACAGAAACACATCATACAAGGAGAATAGGTTACTGTCGACACTCTTAGGGCACTGTGATACCCCTATGAGTCAACAATGTCTGCCATTCTCCCAATAGGAAGAGGGGGTGAACACTTGTAGTGTGTACTCTGAAACATTGGTACCACCCTTCCCATGAATTTGTTGTGTCAGTGGGTGCAACCCAATGTATGTGCAAGGCCATCATGGAGGCAGAGGCTAGTACTATATTACAGCCATTTCTGACTTGGTATAGATAATGCAGGGTATGAGGGATAACCTGCAGGAATGCATTTACTGGATGCATGACTGTTCTGATAGACTGAATCATATACTCACTCACACACATTCTTCTCAACAGGTGCCATTTTATGCAGCTGATCCCCCAATGCTTCCACAAATGATGGCCATCACAGCCAGCCAAGGTAGCAGTCATACAGTGCTAGGACTTGCATAGCAGCATCAGTTGTGGTGGTGAGTATGTGACAGAGAGGGTATCCCAGAGTTGTGGCAGTGGCACATCTGGTAGCAAATAACATGTGCAATCACGCAGCAAACCACCATCCACCCAAGGCCATGTTACTACCCATGGAGTTCCAGGTAGAGGCAGCTCTCATAAGTAGGGGTGTACTCTGGATGCCCAACCATCTATCAAGCATGCTCTGTACTTGTCCAGTAGATCTAGCCACAGTGCTGCAATTACTGCTAAGGCTGTGTCCTAGCATACGTGCACACACACACACACACACACACACACACACACACATATACATACACACTGTTACAGCACCCCATGCCTCTCACAACCAGTGACAGTGGCCCATCACAAAGCCTTTTGAATTAATCCCCTTCAGTCCCCCTATACCCATAGTGCAGTATACTTTTCCATTTTCAGCAACACTCACACTTTTCCTTGTGAAATAAATTGCACACTTGTACTTTCTGCCCCGTTTACACAGATAATGATACCTATGTCCTGCTTTTTGTCCTTTGTTATCTGGGCTACTTGGGCTACCAGTGCCTGGTGCAGAGTGTGGTCAGCCTGTGCATGGGTAAGCACAGTATGGTATTGGTTTGCATTCATAACTTGGTGTATAATTTGTACAATGGGCAAAAACTGTAGGTTTCTGTCACTTTACCAGTGCCATAGTTTACTGCTTCCACCTCCATCTAACATGCTCATCCCTTTCTGGCTCCTCCTCTGTCAATTATCTCAACTTTCTCTGCCTGGTTTGCATTGCAGTTGTTCCCAACATTGAAAATGTCTCCTAAGTATTGTATAGTATTGCATATACTGAAAAGATTTTAGTACATATGTCAGGATTATGCTACATAGCACCACCTTGACACATCCAGACTACAAATGTGTGTTTTCAGAAGCTCAAGCACAGACTCCATAATGACCCTGGTTTGTGATAGGGCATTGGTGTGTCTACAAGTTAGTCTCATTCTGTAGATTTCTGATGGGTGGCATTAGCCAGGGATTCAGGGCAAATCAGGCATCATCAATAACATTTATTTTATTTATTTATTTATTTTACATTTGTTGACCAGGATAGTCCAACTGGATAGATGTCCATTTCCAGCGGATGCCTGGGGAGAAAAGCTCCAAAGGAAGTTATACAGGCAGAATTGACATAGTACATACAAAAGAACAATTGCAAGCAATTTAAACACAGTCTATTAGCCACACGGAGTGTAGGTTATATAATCTAACATGCCTAACTAAATTACAATACAGTAGATATACATTAACAATATAATACTGGTACCCCAGTGCTACCAAATATTTAGTCAGGCTTAGCGCAAGGGCATATCCATTGAGTCTTGAAGTACTGCTTGAGGGCTTTCTTGAATTGAGATAGGATAGTGCATATTGTAATGTCAGCAGGTAGCGAGTTCCAAGTTTTGCCTACAGTGTTGGAAAACATGGAGTCCCCGGCTGAGTTGTTGGATTTGGTGGTTTGTACTACAAGTCTATTGAATGAGTGAAGTGGTCTGAGGTTGGTGTGGGGACAGATGTTTTTCAAAGCAGGTGTATTTTCAGGTTGGTTAAGTACTTTGTGAGCCACAATAAATTGGTTATACTGAATCTGCCTACATAGCTCTAGACATCCTAGATTTTTTAGGTTTATGCAGTGATGTGTTCTGTAGGGCAGGCCAGTGGCAAATCTAGCTATGCTATTGTAACAGGCAGAGAGTCTGTTAAGTTCAGTTTTATTTAGGTTGGCAAGTATAGGGGAAGCATAGAAGAGGGTGGAGAGCAGATGGGAGTGGGCGATGGCAGTCCTAGCAGGTGGGGTTAGGAATGGTTTTATTCTATATAGCGAGCCCAGTTTTTTATTAATGGATTTTATCATTTTATTAACGTGAGCATCAAATTTGAGATTGTTGTCAACAATTACCCCAAGGAGTTTTGTGTGCACATCTGGGAAGATTATGGTGCCATTGTTAGACTTAATGGAGAAAGATATCACCGGGGATTTTTGGATGGGGGAGAAAAGTAGTAGTTTTGTTTTGTTGGGATTTAGAATAAGACATCGGCCAGCAAGCCAGTTTTCAACTAGGTTGAAAGCACACTGAGTACTTAACTGCAGCTCAGCCTAGGTGGTACCAGTGCAAATCAACGTGGAGTCGTCTGCATACTGAATGCAGTTAGCATTTGGGATGACAGCATGGAGATCATTAATAAATATGGAAAACAGCAGTGGACCCAGAATAGACCCCTGAGGGACATTTAGGGTGTTGGATAAGAGGTTGGATAGATTGTTCTGCCATAGTACGGCTTGTTGTCTATTCTGGAGATAGGATTAGAACCATTGAAGGAAGTGATGACCTAGGGACATTTTTGTCAGGGTGTGGATAAGTAGATGGTGGTTAACCATATCAAAAGCCTTAGAGAGATTCAAGAAAAGGGCTGAGGATAGCTTGTTATTGTTTCTGTTATGATTTATATCATTAGTGAAGGAGAGGAAGGCTGTGGTGGTACTGTGATGTGGTCTAAAGCCATGCTGAGATTTAGCCAGTAGATTGTTCTGGGTTAGAAATTACAGAAGTTGTTTGTGGACGCACTTTTCCATGATTTTTGCCAGTGGTGACAAGATGACTATGGGTCTATAGTTAGATAATTTGGTAGAGCTACCACCTTTATGGAGAGGTATGACACAAGATATTTTCTAGATAGAGGGGACTTTAGCTTCAGATGTGGATCGATTAATTAGAATGGAAATGCTATAGAATCTGTGGCTTTTTGTAAATATTCAGCAGGGAGAAGGTCAGCAGCTAGGGTGGTAGGTTTTAATTTTTTAATCAGATTACGAATGAAAGATGTGGAGACAGGTTGGAAGCTGAAGGAGGACTGAGTACTGAGATTGGTATCTTGAGTGTTAGTGGAGTTCAAGGGTAGCTGGCTCGCTAGGGCTTGTATAGTTTCTGTGAAGAAACTATTAAAGGTGTTAGCAACATCCTCTGGTAGTTTATCAGTGGAGGTTGAGGGAGGTGGAGTGGTGGAGATGTCCCTAGAGAAGTCAACCCTGACAAACTGTTAGTAGAGGTCACACATGTGCCATATGTGGGAGTTATGATAACTGCCTGTGTGGCCTGCGGATGCATTGTAGATGATACCTTCTGCCTTACAGACTACCTGGCAATGAATGTTGTAATGCCCTTTATTGGTTCACATACCTTCTTCCCAGATCCTCTGGTAGGGCCTTTATTTCAATGTGGGAACAGTCTGTTGCCCCAGTAATTCTGGGAAATGGGATTGTCATAGAAGTCCTGTGTAATGTTTGCTGAGTACTATGTGGTACATGGAACCCACATATGCTCCTCCACAGGATACAGCATGGCATTAAGAAACTGATGGAATATTCTCACTGTGTTCCCAGTTGGTTTCAGTAGCTAGTGTACATAACGCCAGACATACCTTAGTATCCACTAGGATAGGTAGTCCACAACTCCCACTGGCCTGCAGATGTAGCCAACTCATGTCTACCAGATCCTGCATGGAATCCCAATCCATTGAGTCCATGAAATTTAAGCATGGTCAGATAATACAGCCTGTCAGAGGTTGACAAAGTGCATCACCTTGTCTCATAGCAGCAGTAATATCTTGCAGTATATACACATGTTAACTAATGCTATGGCAGTCCCTAACATTTTCTGTACTTCTCCAGCATGAACGTGAATTTGCTTTTGTCAACACCACTATTGTTAGAGCACTTCATCATGCTCTTTATGCATTTCAGAATCACTCTGACATCTTAGTTTACCATAGTTACATATATGGCACCCTTCATTTTAATACTGATGTTCTTCATATTGATCACTGCTGCAGTTGCCCTAACTATATGGGTTATATCTTGCCAAGGGTATAACATCTGGCCAGCTTCCAAAGCTTCAGGGCACCTTCCATGCACCCAAACATTAAAGCAGCACAAACTGAGCTGACTAAAAGACAGGTTTGCGAGTGAAGCCCTTCAGAGCTTTACTGCCATCAAAGAGTACACTTCTCTGGGATTTTTGAGGATTGACGGTTGACTTGTGTTTTTCTTTGCTGGGCAGATAAGTTCACTTAAAAGCTTCCATTTTCTTTAATTTTGTTGATGTTTTATTACTTTCCTCTTCAGGAAAGTTATTTTAAAGGTAGGGATGGTGGTGTTTAATGTACTGTCTCAGAATTGTAACTCTCTTTTAAATGGAGCACTTGTTTCTTTGTCAGTTTAAAAAGTAGTGTAATCTAACTGAAAACATATTTTCTGCCTCAGTGTTTTAAAGTGCTTTTTACTGTGCTTTTTTTCTGTTAAGAAGTAACGTCTGTGGACTGGTAGTTTTACCAGCATTTACTGTTGGTCTTACCTGGGCACCATTTTCAGCTTAACTATGGAACAGACTACTAGTCCCATGGTCAGTCCTTCTTCCAGCCACAAAATGAAAGTAGTAGGCAAACAGCCTTTACCACCACAGCAGGTTAGCAATTTTCCTTGGCCACAGTTGGATGGATCTACTGTGGCCATTTATTGTACCTCAGACCAATCATCTTTTACCCTGGATCACACTGGCACAACACCTGTAGCCACTATGGACTGGGTTAGCCACATCCTCTGCAGCTATTGGAATCTCCTCAGTAGAAGAGAACTTCTTAGGTGCGTTGTATAACTGAGTGTCCTATTATATTTTTGGGAGATTTATTATGAATTCTCAAGGGGGGATACACTTCTGGCATTTTATTCACAGGTACCAGTTGTAATTGTTAATGACCTTGATTGTCAGTCTCAAATTCTACATTATTCTTGATTTCCATTGTGATATATGACTTCTATTCAGGCTGTGCTAATGTCACACAGGTAAAGAATACATATTTTCTCAGTTTCCATTGCATTAGGAAAACTCCATCATAAAAAAAAAAATCTTATCTATTTCACAAGGAAAATGATTGGTGGGTCTCAGATTCAATGTTAAATCCCTGGAGGTAGACTTTTAACCTTGGGTGCATTTTGTATTTGAAAATCACTTTACAAGTTCTTGAAAATGTTATTCTAATCTCTGAAGTTAAAACTGACATATTGCATGTTATATGTGAATACAACGCAACAGTCTTTCATAAACCTTTCACCTCCATTTCTAATATTTTGCATTATATTCTTTTTTTCACTGGGGATGATGTATGCTTTTTTCCCCTCAGTCTGAATTATGCAACATCAGTCCAGAATATACTGTAACTAAGTTATTGTTGAATAAAAACTTAAAAATCCTGTGTATTTCATCAGAATAAAATTCAATTATAAATGTTCAGTGGCTGAAACAACATGGTTTGAATCAGCCAAAGTGGTGGAGTCATATTCAGTGTTGAGCTGCACTGAAATACATAGTGGTAGAATAGTAGTTCTGTGTGCATTTTTCTGTTGTCATTGTGCGCAAGTTTTGTAGTGAAGTCTGAGAGAGAGACTGACATATATGACCTTTCTTAGATATATAACCTGTGCAGTGGGTCATAGGCCTTCATTGTCACAACCTGACTTTTTGCCTAATTTTGCCTGTGCCTCAGTGGGTGGATATAGTAGTTCTGCTTATACTGCACCAGTTCAGTTTTACGACTTGTCATTATATTATGAGTTACAATTATTTCTCCTGAATAAGAGTTTTATGTTGTTACCAGAACCATCATTCTCCAAATTTAGACTAGCCGGCAGTAAAATACATAACATGAAAATAATGTGTGTATGTCTTCACGCGTAGGAAAAACTAAGTGCACTCAAGAACTCAGGGTCATTGCATATTATTATGAGAAATTGTACTACAGTATTTCAATCTGTTTTGAAGAAATGGATCTATATTGCTAGGTATCGCCAGTATTACTGTATAGCCATTTGGGTGCTCTGTTTTTTTTGCTGTTTAGTTTGTAATGAACATGTACATTTAACATTTTTTCCATTATGAATAACTCTTGACTAGGATGTATATTGAGTTTGTGTTTTTATGAAGCAAAAACCAAAAACAAATACTGTTTTCTCATAAATGGTGACATTTTCTGTCACATTAAATGTTATAACAAGTTACACATTTTACTTGTCCTGACAGGTGTGCACTTTTTGAACTTTTGGTGTCTGCTTTATATTTACAGTTGTATCCTCAATAGAAATGCACTTTAAGTCATAATCAGCAACAATGCTACTTTTGTCAGCTCTAATGGTGGTTGAGTGGAAAGGAAGTCTTTATATCTCGTGATAGTCCGGTATAAATAGGGCTTTGCCATCTATATTTCGTAAGATTTTTTAGTCGAATATATACTTGGCTAATAACCACTACTGTTAAATTTCCTTGACAGTTGTGTTTCAGCAAATCTTGGTATTGGGATTCCAATGCTAGCCAGTAACTTTATCAAGCCAGATATCACTGTACACCTACAGAGTGAAAACGGAGTCCTCGGACTGGTAAGAGGATGATATTGAAATAAAACAATAAAGATTATAATTCTGTTCTCTATTTCTGTGTACATTTAGCTTTGAGATCCTAACACAAATTTTAGTTATGCCAGCAAATTTAAATTTAAAATTTGTTTATTTATTTGCTAGTCTGGGAATGTGCTGAATTGTTGCTTTGTTGTTCCACATGTAGTGTTCAAGCCTTGAATAAGAAACCATCCTGAGTTACATCAGTTCCACAGTTAGCTTAATACCACTAGCAAAAAAGTAAGGACAGTTTGTCCACGGAAATCCCTTTTATTTGAAGATGACCTAGATTAACTGCATAAATATGACATTAACTAGATATCATTTGTTAGTATACAGACAGATAAATCGGCATAAGCACTATGTACTTTTATGAAGTTTTGAACAGTATTTTTCATACACATGTATGGTACTGTCCCAGTTAAAAAAAAGTTTGAATTGTATTACTTCAACAGTCAAGTTACTGGGCCTTTATAGTTTATTTGTTTTACATTTTAATTTCTGTGTAAGTATTCTTCTCAATGTGTTTTAATCTATTGGCAGAGTCTGCTCTTCATAAACTTCTATTAAAGTAATATGTTGTATCACACGTAGTTATCCCAACTAGATGCATTTGACTGAGAAAATAAGGTGCAGTTGATGAATCAGATGGAATGAAAAAAATCAGTTTGCTTCTCCTCTAGTATACATAAAACATTGCTATACGTGTACTAAGATCTGTACTCCTGTGGTTGGATTCTGCCCAAAGATGTTACTCAGAATAATAACAAATGTGATGTCTGAAGCTGATATGCATTAAAGAAACCACAAAGCTGCAGGTAAAGCCATACCATTGCTCACACAGAACTGCAAAGCCATACCACTATTCACAGACAACTGTGTGATGCAAGGGGAAGTGTGTACACAGCAAAACTGCAGTGTGCTATGCAGAACTACATTGGCAGATACATGCCAAGAAATTGCTGCTGGTACACACAATGGCACAGGTTTACTGGAGAATAGACTGGCTAAGTTCAAAGTTAACAATGTCTATACAGTGGATATAAAAAGTGTACACACCCCTGTTAAAATGCCAGGTTTTTGTGATATGAAAAAATAAGACCACAATAAATCATTTCAAAACTTTTCCCACCTTTAATATGACCTATAACCTGTACAATTCAATTGAAAAACAAACAATTCCGTTAGGGGAAAAAATGTTTAAAAAAATGTACAATACACAGGTTGCATAAATGTGCACACCTTTAAACTAATACTTTGTTGTGTGTGCGCACCCTTAAACTCATACTTTTTGAAGCACCTTTTGATTTAATTACAACATTCTGTCTTCTTGTGTAGGAGTCTATCAGCATGGCGCATCTTGACTTGATAATATTTGCCCATTCTTCCTTGCAAAAGCGCTCCAAATCTGTCAGATTGTGATGGCATCTCTTGTGTAGTCACCCCACAGATTTTCTATTGGATTTAGGTCTGGGCCATTCCAAAACTTTAATTTTCTTCTGGTGAAGCCATTCTTTTGTTGATTTGGATGTATGCTTGGGGTCATTGTCATGCTGAAAGGTGAAATACCTCTTCATCTTCAGCTTTCTAGCAGATGCCTGAAGGTTTTAGGCCAAAAGTGACTAGTATTTGGAACTGTTCATAATTCCCCCACCTTGACTAAAGCCCCAGTTCCAGCTGAAGAAAAGCAACCCCAAAACATGATACTACCACCACCATGCTTCACCGTGGGGATGGTGTTCTTTTTGGTGATGCGGAAGTGTTGTTTTTGTGCCAAATGTACCTTTTGGAATTGTGGCCAAAAAGTTCAACCTTGGTGTCATCAGACCATAGCACATTTTCCCGCATGCTTTTGGGTGACTTGATGTATTGTTTTCTAAATTTTAGCCAGGCCTGGATGTTTTTCTGTGTAAGAAAAGGCTTCCATCTTGCAACCCTACCCCATAGTCCAGAAATATGGAGAATACAGGAGATTGTTGTCACATGTAGTACACAGCCAGTACTTGCCAGAAATTCCTGCAGCTCCTTCAGTGTTGCTATAGGTCCCTTGGCAGCCTCCCTGACCAGTTTTCGTGTTGTCTTTTCATCAATTTTGGAGGGATTTCCAGTTCTTTGCAATGTCAATGTCAATGTTGTCCCATATTTCTCCACATTTTTATGACAATGAGATCCCTTTGATGCTTTGTAAGCTCTCTGTGAACCATGACTTTTGCTGTAGCAGGCAACAGAGTAAATGTCAGGAAAATCCTACTGGGGCAACTGAACTTTATTTGGGGTTAATCAGAGTCTCTTTAATTGATGGCAGATGTGTACCCAAGAAGACTGAATGCTGTAATTAAATCAAAAGTTTCTTCAACAGAGTATTAGTTTAAAGGTGCGCACACACAACAAAGTATTAGTTTAAGGGTGTGTACACTTTATATTTTTCCCCTAACAGATTTGTTTGTTTTTCAATTGAGTTGTACAGGTTATAGGTCACATTAAAGGTGGGAAAAGTTTTGAAATGATTTATTGTGGTCTAATTTTTTATATCACAAAAACCAGGCATTTTAACAGGGGTGTGTGTATACTTTTTTATATCCACTGTAGTAATAGGTTGAATAGCTGATATGCATCTGTGGATATGGTCTATGACCATTCACAAAAGCACCCCACTTTAAATGGTCTAAACAAGGTTCTAACCTAATGTGTACTGCCTGTGCTTGCATCTGCACCAAATCTAATCACTTTGGGTACATATGCTTATTCAGGATAAAATGTCAGTATGGAATGATGCTACCAAAGGAGAGTGGCAGCTTGTGACATTGATGTCTGTATGAAGATGCAGGCACCTGCACAGAATATAACTTCTGATTACATATTGTATAGAACTGCAGAGACTGCATAAGACTGACAGAGACAGGAAATGTACCATAACAGTTTTACACAGTGCATTACCGTGTATTAGGTACACAATGAACAGTGCATGTAGGGCAGGACGCAATGCACAGCAACATGATCACAGGACAGAGGGGCACTGAGCTGGGTGAGTCTGTGTATGTGTACCAGCGGCTGTCTCTCTTAGATGGTAGGGATTGAGGGGCTCTCTATATTGTTCGACAGAAAATACTTTTTGGCACAACTTTGTTCTTTGAGAATTGATGTATTCGAGAAACCTTCTGGTGTTTGGATTATCAGGACATACACTGTTATAATACTTATGCACTTTGCCAAATTATTTGATGAAGATTTTATTCACTTTTTTTATTCTCTAATATGTATGCATTAAGCAAGACATGATGTACTACTGATTAGTCACAGATATTGGCCAGCATGCCCTCCACTTTCTGCCATTTTGTAGATCCTTATTCTAGGGGACACTTCTGCACTGGGTAAAATGGATGGATGCATTTGTTTGTGTTCACTGTTGCTGGTCTTCTTAACATTTGAGCTTATGCACCTTGGACATTTTTGCTTTCCGTGATAAGCACATGATGTCCCTGTCACATGGTTAAAGACTTGAATGTGTCTCCCGATTTTCTTGTTGTTTTTAGCCATTCATTTCAGAAGGAAGTCGCAGTCAAGGTCCGAAAGCATGACTCTTCTGAGTATAAAGATTCACCAGATTAGATGCCCTGATCATCACTAGAGCTTCTTATTTTCCTGATGGGGATTGGGCAGTATTGTTGGCTGCTGTTGTAAGTGCTGGTACTATAATACCCTGTACGTAGTCATGCACTTTATGCCTTCACTGCTCAGTGGTGAGCACTGAAAAAGGGGCCTCCACAATGGAACTGACATGACTCATAAAACAAAACACAAAAAAACAGTAATCTAACATTGAGGGATCATCTTTGATTGATTCTTGGTTAGGTTAATCTCTCACAGCAGGCATCACTTGGCTAAAATCTTGACTGTGTCCCTATTTGGGGATACCCGTGTATTTGACCAGTGCATTATGTGATGATGTGCACCAGCTATGTAAGTACACACATCTCCCATGCTCCCCACAGTTTGGATCACAGTTTGTACTGTCATCCATAAAGTTCTGTTTTTATATAGCTAAGCAGGCAGCACACTAAAGGCTGTATTCATAAAACTTTAACATTACTGCATATGGCTCTGGGTGCAACAGAGCAGTGTAAAAAGCCCTTTCTGATTTATAAACCTCTGTATCACAATTGAGCAAGATTATGCAAGACCCCTTTTTTTCAAGGACTCTGAGAAGGGCTTGGTTTTAAATTCTCATGTCCCTAGAGATGCAGGAAATGTTCCTGTTCCAAGCTAAGTATGTCCTTCGTAGTTGGGGTGACAGCTAGCTGCACTTCTGCACCTGCTTCTGATGTATACCAGTTGATTTTTTTTTATCTACTAGCCGGTGTCTCAGAGGTTATTTAGTCTGCTAGGAATGCTTCCACTTCATAGACCTGTCTCTCCGAGTGGAAATAGTTCTCAGATTTGGCAGAACAGTGCCCTGTACTGCCTTGGTTGATCAGCTTGCAACTGGTGTTGACTTTATAAAGATGGATGCTTGATATGGGCCTTACTTCACATCAGACTGTATGGATCAGCTATCTCTATATACCCAGCCCCAGCTGTTACGTAATTCTATTTAGTTTGTTTACCAGGGTAGTACACTGATTACAGTAGACTACTTGCAAGCACAGCAAAGATGAAGTTCACAAAAAAAAAAATGAACAAGTTCATGAAGTGATCACAGAAGGCACTAACTCAGTGGCATTGGAAAGTGCTTCTGAGTTTTTGTTTTCAATGGCCATGACCTCTCCATATATAATCTCAGACACTGAGGTCCTTATATGTAGGCAACCACATCTGTTTTTTTTTCTTTAATACTCTTGCACCTTAATATGAACCACATTTTCTTACAAAGATATTTTGTAGAATTATCCCTTAGCAAGTCTATCCATCTTCCTGTTTACTTTGTAAGACCTAAATCTATGTGAGAAAAGGTTCTTCTCGCACACAATATGCAGTGACATATCCGGTATTGCCTGAAATTATTCTAAGTTTTAGGATGACTTTCCTTTGTACAAGGTGGGGAATGGTTCACATCTGCCAAGCATGCACTTTCATGATAGACCTTAGTCTGTATTATCCTTTGCGGTTAGGTTTTGGCTAACACCCAGTGATGCATGCTGTGATCAAAATTCTCTCCCATGGGCAGAGTCTGTACCTCTTGTAAACATTTTTAATTATATGTTGTTGTGTCTTTCGGCTTTTCCCGGTTAGGGGTCACCACAGCGGAACTCCGGTCCACTAATGATTGGCAGTAGATTTTTACGTGCCGAGTTGCCAGTCCTGATGCATAACCTTCAACGACGGTACGCCCATTCATGCATGTCTCCACGCAGAAGACGCTCTAGCTGAGAATCGAACCAGACAGTGTCTTACTGTGAGGTGACAACGCTACCGCAGCACCACCACTGCAGTTAAACATTTTTATTTATATAATCTTCATATTTCGGTATTACACATTTTATCTTGCTGCATTTATATGCTTCAGTTTTGCTGTAAATCCATTTAGACTAGTCACATTTTTCCAAAGTTTAATAGCAGTAGGTGGCTGCTGCTGTTATTTGATTCTAGATAGTTACTAGGCATGCAGTATTGGTGACCACTCAGGAGTCTAGCCTTATTTTCTAGTTATCCTGAAGCATTGTGAAATGAACTGAGTGACTTTCTCAGATTTACACTATATGCCAATGGAAGCTGCAGAAATCAAACTCTGGACAATATGAAGCAGCTGGTTAACAGCTTGTGGCCTTAATCCTCTGCACTAACTGCTAGACCTTTGCATGACACTGCATGTTGTAAGATACTGCCTTTATATGCCGTCTTTGTACAGTTCTGAATTACAGAAAACTACCTAAACTACCTGCATTAGTTTTACTCTTTCACAGTGTTGTGCACCATGCCCTTATTCTTATAGGTTTCCATACATGTTTGGGTTATATTACAGTATGTTCCATAGTGAACTATGCAACCCAGTGCTACCTTTAATTACTGTTTGTTCTATAAATATCTATTGATTATTTCATGCAAAAATTACTTTAAAAAAATGACAGAGTTCAGCAATTCTAACTTGACGCTGCACATTTACTATTGCCAATCTACAGGAATTGTACCCACCAAATTTAAGTAGACTGCTGAAGTACCCTTATCTAAAGCAGGCTTCCACTCAGGAGCAAAGGAGTGCAGGACTTTAGCTAATCTTTGTAGCCTGACAAAAATCTTTAAAAATGTCATTTTCAGGCAACCCATGACCATATAAAGAAATACAGACTACTAACCTGTGTGGATCAAGGCTTTCTGTACATTTACAATATTGTAATCACTTTATCACTCATTATACTTTTAATATTAATGATCATTGTCTTAATAGCCAGTGGATTTGTGAACATGACTCGAGCATTCAAGAGTGTCATTTGTACTGTCTCTGTCAATCCGTCAGCAATAAAACACTTTTTAAGATAGGAATGATAGAAACCATTTCATTAAGACCTGGTGAGTTGTTTGCATTCAAATACAACTGCCAAAAAGACTCTCTCTTCTCCAATTGTTCAGCCCATGGACCATCTCTAGGATTTTTTCTACCTTTTCAATAACAGAGAAAAAATGTATGTGATCTAAAACTGAACACGTTTGAAGAAAGCATTATTGATCTTATATTTATCTGTCATATTCATGCTCATAAATATGTTCTCTAATTTTTCTCTCTGTCTTTCCTATATAAAAAGCAGGGCATTTCTGGCACTTAACTAAACAATTCCCTTCAGATTACAATTGTAATGACAGATTTTGATTGCCAACAACTCATCCGGTCTTAAAGAAATGGTTTCTATCATTCCTGTTTTAATAATGCATTCATATGACATGTAGCTAAAACAGTTTGATAACTGTGAAAATCGGATATTTTTGTTTTTTGTTTTAAAATAGCTTTTCTATGAATTTTATGCAGTGTTTTAACTACACTTGTGATGTATATATTAGGCTACCATGGCTTTAAGAAATATATTGATTGTTATTTAAGCAGTGGCCTGTTTTGTTACTGATGTAACACAGTTTTTAAATGATTTTAGAGCAAATTAATTTAATTGTTGTGAAGAAGTTTTAGAATTTGCAAAACAGAAGTGCTTTACTTGTTTTGGAATAAACCATTGTGTGGCTTTATACTGCATTTCTTTGGTAATTAGTTTTCTTATTTATTGTTTTTCTATTCACCTTGGTTTTAACTTTGTGATCTTTGGTTTGTAAGGCCAGAAATATGGACTGAAGCTATTTACTGTACTCCAAAAGTTAGATTATGCACTTTTCTAGTCATAAGTGTCCTGGAGAACAATCTAAGTATCTAATGTCAACCAGCAAAAATATTTTAACTTCATACTAGGTTCCTCCTTAGCACTAACAGTACATTTCAAAGAAGCCAGCAGTATGGTCTAAAGGAAATAAACCCTAACTATGGCTGAAGGAACCTGAGTTCAGTTAGCAACTTGGGCATCCAAGGCACTGCCCGTCCTGGTGGGGGGTGAGGTACTGAGATGTACTTTATGGTTAAATCCCTAGTTGAGGTAATTTGTGCTCATGCATGGGACATTGTCCTTATGCAACTGGGCCATTAGCTGAGTTGTCACGGAGGTAGGGCAGTACACTAACACGTCACATTGCACATCCAGTCATAGACGTTAAAGTTGCTTGCAAGGGGAGGGGAAGTTACAACTTTGGAAAAACACTATTTGACCATAATATGACACTGGCATAGGTGCCTTGACCTCCTCATTGGCATGCAAGTGTGGATCCAAGTTAATGTGTGGTTAGGAAGGAGTGTCCAGCAGATCTGATAAGTGAGGAGAGAGGGCCTAGCAGCAGCCAATAGTCAGATAAGAGAAGACAAAAACAGTGGGAAAAAACATTACATGCATAGATCATGGTCAACAAAGTAATTATGTTACAGCCTTTCTCATATTCTGTCCACCAAGACTTGGCCATCTTTGGCAAGAATTGTGCAGATTTCCAAAGTTGACCTCGTAGTAATCACACTGCACGTAAGGACTAATTTTCACCTACTTCAAACTACAGAACTTGAATGTTCCACTTTGTTTGCTTGTCAGTCCTTAAATTTCTCATTATTTGCATAAAAAAATAAGTTGTTTACATTTTTGGTTAAACAATGTTCATTATGGATGATTTACGAGTTTTAACTTTACAGTAAACTGTGTCTGAGATGTGTGATATATGAGCTGTGCCATGCATGTTGAATGTCGCTTGATGGTTGGGATTCATGAGCATTGTGCCCCATTAAGTAGGATTGAGACACAGCAGAATGGCATACCAAATCCTTGTGTTGTTCATAAGCAATACTGCAGCACTGGGGTAAGACCTTGTATACAGTCTTACCCTATTGCATAGCCACAGTGCTGCATGCAGGGGAGCATGAATGCAAATAACCCCTAACCCTCACCCAGACAGTACAAGGTTCAGGGATGCTGTTCCAACTAGATACGGGTTTGTAAGATAACCAGCTGCGTAGGTTACAGGCCCATAATTGAACACCTAGAGTTGGTATAATACTTCTTAATGTACCTCTCATCCTTACTTGTTGATGTTCTGCAAAGTATACAGCTATTGAGTAGCAGAGTTAATGTTAATTTAAAAAAAAGTATTTTCACTGTAGGAAAACAAAAGCAGCAATGGATTTCTCCATGGTGCAGACAACCTTGCTACCACAGTGGTACTTTTCCCTGTCCTTACCCAGTGACCCTTCTGCTGTTCTGCTAGCAGGAGCTCTTACAGCACTATATCTTCTCATTACCAAGTTAAGGTATTGATTCTAGCTTCACCATTGGTGTGCCATCATGGTGTAGTACAGTGCAGCAGGGATTAGTATGCCACACAAAGCTTATCTTACTAAATAGCCTATCCCTGCCAGTCTCTGTAGCCTTACATTGCTACACGGTATGATTCAGTCCCTATCCCAATGCTGTGTACTATATGCTGCAGTGCTCCATTCAAAGAGAATGCCACTCTCTTGTACCCTACCAGCAACTGCGCCCCCCTCCTCCAGTT
Source organism: Protopterus annectens (assembly GCF_019279795.1). Taxonomy (NCBI): domain Eukaryota; kingdom Metazoa; phylum Chordata; order Ceratodontiformes; family Protopteridae; genus Protopterus; species Protopterus annectens. The sequence goes on from NC_056725.1 coordinate 1,829,457,046, forward strand.
TAACTCAATCCTTAGCATACTTTTCTCCAGAAACCTGCTTGTACTTTTTAAAACTTTCATTTCCTTACATTAGACTCAAAGGAAGGGAAAGCCCGCCTACTTTTTTTAAGCTTAACTTCTGACATACTTTGCAGAGGAATTCATCTCCACCTGCATGACATATCATAGACACAGATAAATCTGTACTTTACCCTGTCAAGTACGGCTGTCAATCTTAGATGGGCAATTAATCCTGCTAATGTCAGGAACACAGCAGCTGATATAAAAAAGACATAAAGTTGTGGAACTGTTTTTCCATTTTTACTGCAGAGTAGAAGTTAAAACTCTCTTTCATAACAAAACAAAGCAATTAGATCAGTCAGGGGGGTATGGCAGTTACCTTTTCTGACAAATTTACATAAACAGCAGTTGCTAAGCTTTAAATGCTGGTTATTTATAATAGTTTAGATGGTAAGATAACTTAATTGTAGTATCAAAGCTTTCTGTGACATTTAGAGAACAGTTAGAAAATATTTTTTTCTTGTAAAGTATCAACACATTTACCATTTTCAAGCCCCCCCCCCCAACATAGAGAGGACAGAAATACAGAAAGACAAGTGGCAACCCTATCAACTAGGTGCACTGCTTTTTTGTGACATCCTCACAGAGGGGGGATGCATATCTGGTACACTCAGATCCATGGAAAGCGATTCCCTCTGACTATGAGTCATTACATTGTTATAGTGCACGAGCATTTTGTCCACAAAGGAAATGTGACCATTGATGGCAACCATAATATACAGCTGAATTTAGTTTACTGTATGCTTACTATGTGCTCTTGAAATAAAAACATTAAAAGAAATCAGAAGTACTTAACTGTGTTTAAATGCATTCATACTTGCACATATATATATATATATATATATATATATATATATATATATATATATATATATATATATATAGAGAGAGAGAGAGAGAGAGATATAAATATATATGTGTGTGTGTGTTTCTGTAGACATACACATGCAGTTACACAAAATTTCCATTTTGATTTGTTTTCCTTTAAAGGACATGAAATAAGGACACAGGCATATAATCTAGTTCTCCATCACAAACACACACACACTCACACACTATCTATCTCTATATATTGTATGTGCAATATGTTGCATACAATTCGTTATTTATAATAAACCTTCCACAGTAGCATTAAGCATTAATGTATACATTCTAGTAAATGTTGCTTAATGTTTTACTTATTCACCGTCGCACATTGGCTATGTGTGTTGCACATGCAGTCTTTGTCAATAAGTCGGCATATTTTTTTTCTTTGCAATGCTAAGTGCATTTATTACTTGTTATGATCTTTGCCAATGTAGCCTCAGTTGTGGCTGAAAAGGTTCCTGGGACCAGTTCACATTCCTGGTTACCAAAGTATAAATAAATATGAAATAGAAAAAAAGAGGAGTGAACATGACAGAAATAATTAAGGAACTAGTAAAGCACATTTTAATTCTACATCATTCATGAGGAAGAAAACACATTCCCACTGAAGGGATTGGAAAGTAGTAGATGGACTGTTTGGAGTCCTACTAGTTGTTACCTGTAATTGTACTGTAGTGAGAGTTTTCACACTTCAGTATGAGTGTGGGGAAATGTCCTTCAATTCTTTTAGAAATATAAAACAATTCCTGTACAAAAACCTATTTACCTACTTTCTTTTGGTGGAAGTAGTCAACAGTTATTTATAGCATAGCACAAGCTCTGACAGACACATAAATGAGGCTCAGTCAAGGAAAAATAGATGTAGTCCTGTTACAAAAGGTGTGTTAGATGACCATGCTTCACAGTCCTGCCATTCTATCTTACTGGCATGAGAAAACACCACTTCCTTATGCCTAGCATGACTCATATAAAAAGGACTTCAAATGTATTCTGGGAAGAAGGAATGAAAGCAAGAAAACAAGATCACGTTATCAAGGCAGGGCCCATCATCTACCATTATGAGGGAAACACATTAAAATTGTAATAAAAGCACTTGGAATGATTTTTGAGACATTAAAACAGCTCAGAAAACAAAGATATAATGAAAAAACATGTTTTTTGAGTTCTAAGGTAGAGTTTTCCTGGTACTTGAAATCGTTCAAAAAACATTTTCAGCTATACCTCAGACCCGGAGGCAAGGAAAAAAAGATCGAGCACAGAAGCACAAGATTATCTAAAAGGTTTTACAAAAAAACACTAGCATGTAATAGAACTACACAAAAAAAGAGTAGGAGCAATCCTTGCAGTTGCAATGAAGGACATCAGTAGGAATAATGATAATTAAGGTAAATAACATCTCTGTGCAAACAATGTTGTTGTTGTTGTGTCTTTGGGCTTTTCCTGGTTAGGGGTCACCACAGCGGAACTCCGGTCTGCTAATGATTGGCAGTTGATTTTTACGTGCTGAGTTGCCAGCCCTAATGTACAACCTTCAACGAAGGTACGCCCATTCACGCATGTCTCCACAGAAGACGCTCTAGCTGAGAATCGAACGGGACAACATCTTGCTGTGAGGCGACAATGCTACCGCAGCACCACCACCATGGATATCTCTGTGCAAACAATATATTTCATTATTTACACTTAAGTAAAGTCTATCAATGCCCCTCCATTTCCATGAATCATGTTAGTGACAGGTATGACATTAAACACTGTGCTGCATACTATTTGTATGAATACCCAGTTCATTTACAGTTCACTATATATTTTGCCTCGTCTACATATGTGAATAATACCAAATAATGATGCATAAGGTACATTTGCAACAATTTGGGGCTGCATGGCCTCAGTCCTTGCTCATCATGACTGTGCAGTCCTGAATCTAAAGAAACTGACCTACAAGTGTGTATAAGCAATACTATCTAGTATTTAATATTTATACAAGTAAATAATTCCTAAACGGATCTCCGTCAGCAGTATAAATACTAAACGTTCAGATAAATTCTGTTTTATTCTATGTGTCTATTATATAAACATATGTGTATGTGTATATATATATACACACACACACACACACACACACACGGGATCATGATCAGGTCTCTAATCATAACCAGTTTATTGTTTGTTTGAAAAACAGATGCCTAGAAATTTACCTCATGAGAGAAGCTCAAAATAAGCATGTAACTTTTTCTGCTCCATATACTGTCATCTGCAGAAAAAATAAAGAAATTTGTATGATCACAAAGTGTTTTGAAAGCCTGTAAAGCACTTAGCACTATTGGTCAAACAGCAGACAAAAAGAAAGTGGCCCTCTATTGAACTAATGTCTTTAAAAGCTGTTAGATGTTTTGTTCTACCACATTTTCTATTTGTGTGTGGCAGAGTGAAGTCCTAACAGCTCTTAAAAGCTCTTTTACCTTATTACACTGCTCTCTGCTGACTGGCACTGTCCACTGTTAGTTTTTAGAGCAAAACCCAGCAGTTTCAGTAGTGCAGTGTGCTTAACAAGTTTTTGCTAGCCACCCCTATGTGCTATTACGACTGGGTATTATCCTAGAGACATGCCTTACAAGTTTGTCTTTCTGCTGATTCTGCCCTGTGTATGTGTGTGTTTGTGTGTTTTGTGTATTATAGGTGTTTGTGTGTGTGTGTGTGTGTGTGTGTGTGTGTGTGTCAATGGTAGCTTAGTTGACAGGAAAGGTAAGTGACAGATGAGTGAGATCACTGTAATACTGGATGGAGTTAGGGAATATGCCCTTTACCTGGTATTGTGCAATATCTGAGTTGAAATATTTAAGTAGCAGGGGGTGTCAGTCCCATATGTGGGGGGTGAGTGCATGGGCATTTGCCTCCCATCAAAAAACATTGTTTTTGACTCGCATGCTCCAAGCTTACATCTTGTAGCCTAAGATATGTGATGTCAATTTTTTTTCAGTTATTTTTGTTCGAAGGTTTGAACGTTGACATTGCTGAGTTAAAACTTTAGCTTGTGCATTCACACATATACACACACACACACACACACACACACATACATATGTACATTATATATATATATATATATATATATATATATATATATATATATATATATATGTATATATAATGTATATATATCAAACTAGAATGCAGAGCTCTCCCCAGCCATTAAGTAAAACAATTACTAAATGGGAGGGGGGGTTAATTCCTCTAAATAATGTGCTATTTCCTTCCTTGCTTGCCAGTCATTGAACTCACCCCCCCCCATTCAGTCCAGCCCTTCACTTTTCCTTTCCTAGATGTTTTCCAATGCGGGCAAGAGTGGGCTGGCGGACATGATACAGGCAGTATTAGTAATGTTTTTTGCCCTTGCTGGCATCCCATCAATGAGAGTATTTTTATTTTGGTTCGCCTGGTACCTGACATGTATGCCCATATCATCTCTTGAGTGTCATATGTCTCCTGAATGCATGCACATGTCATGACTGTTGCCATCACTGTGTTGTAACTACCAAGCACACATACTTTAATCCTCAGGCCATTGATAATCTGCATGCCTCTACTTACATGAGTGCATATTGGCCTGAACTGCCCTATCATCTCTTTCTCCACAGGATGGGTGAGTACGCAAAAGCTGCTTACTCCCATCTTAACTTACCTGCTTGTTCCAGCTACTGAGTTAGTAGTCATAGCCTGGTCATCTGATTTGCAGTCAGAGCTTTATCCTTCAGTGCCATGGAGCTGTGAGGCAATCAACTGACTGGCTGATTGTTTAGTGGAATTAAACATCTGTTTTTATTCAGCTTAGATTTCACATTTGTGTTTTTACTTTTTATCACTATATATGTTTTATGAATTCGATATAACTAAGAAACAGATAAAGAACATAGGTCTACTTCATAAGATCAACATTTAGGATCATAGGAGGTTACTAGGCTGTCGACTCAGAGGTAATTTCAAGCCTAGTTGCTTCATCCTAATATAATACCATAGGTAGTCTAGTCAGTACCCAGGACTGTATTTAGTAACTGCCCATGTCCAGGGGGGTTGTGGGCACTACCATCAGAAGAATTTATGGTGCCCCATCCACTTGTCTAGTTTCTATTTGAACAGTGTCATAGAGGTGCTCTGCTTCACATGAATTGGCAGCCTATTTCAAAGACGTGGCAGTCGCTGGGAGACACATTTGTCCCTCTGGCACATCCTATTCAAGTCACAGGCCATATTTAGGTCCCTGGAACCAGTAGCTCTAGTCCCATTTAATTTACAGATGTGCAGCAAATTCATAAGGTTTGGGTCTGAGATTGCTCTGTTAGCCAGGCATACATCTCCCCTAAGAAATTTATAACATACTCAGTATAGTGATAGGGACTTTAATCAGTCTGTGTAAGGCATGTACTGGAGTCCCTTGATCTTCTTAATTAGAAACCTCTGAGGTCTCTCCAATTGCTAGATGTGCTTTGTATGGTACATGCTGAAAGAGGTGTTATACTCTATTATGGGCCTGATTAGTGACGGGTACAGAAGGGTTATAACCTCCTTTTCTCTAGAGATGATGCATTTGCTAATCAAGTGTGCTACATGGAAAGGCTTCCTTACTACAGTAGACACATGGTGGTCAAAGTTAAGGTCGCAGTCTACTTGTGATCCTAGATATTTTACCACTTCATAGGTATATAGGGTATTGTTGTTAATTTGATAGTGTGAAGCAACATTGTTTTTACCAAAGGGAATGATGATGCATTTCTTTGCATTCAGTATGAGACCATGACTAAGATACCAGTCATTGGTCTGCATAAGACCCTCCTGAAGTGTACCAACATCATTTGGGGATTCAGTAATTGCACCCAGTTTGCAGTCAACAAACAAACTTGGTCAGCCACAGCCCCTTAGTTTTGCCTGAACTTCTGAGAAGCATATACCAAACAGTAGGGGGCCCAGCACTGACCCTTGTGGCACCCTGCGGGTAACAGGTCTGCTGGTTAATGTGGAATCACCTGCTTTGATAGTGTGTGATCAGTTTGTGAGCCAGTTGACAATCCATCTTAAAACAAAGGGGTTTACATTCAGTTTGCTAAGTTTATCAGTAATGCCTGAGTGTGGGATTGTGTCAAAGGCCTTTGCCAAGTTGAGGTATTGTACATGCACAGATTTGCCCTCATCAATGGCCCTGGTCACATTTTTGAAGAAATCCACCAGGTGCAACAGGCAGGATCTGCACTTGATGAAGCCGAATTGGGTCAGATCCAAGGGTCTGGAGGTCGCCTCTGTCTTTATTTATGAGGTCCATGATGATACGTTCCATGGCTTTACAAATGAGGCTGGTCAGACTTATGGGTCTATAATTCCCTTGGTCTATTCCTAAGCCACCTTTACAGAGGGGAATAACTGTTGCTGTTCTCCATTCCGCAGGAACAAAGCCTGTGGTTAGGCTGTGATTGAGTAGGGTACTTAATGGTGATGATATTTCATGTTTTAGTTTGTTTAGAAGACAGCCTGAGGTGCCGTCTGATCCCATAGAGGGTTCATTTTCTGCCTTAGACATGACTTTAATGACCTGCTCTTCAGATATATAAGGTGGGGGTTTGGGGGCAAGGTCTGTGATAATTTTGGAGGGGATAAGGGAGTGAAATTTTTGCCATACTTATTTGCTACCAGGTTTGCTATCACTGCAGCATCAGTGTGTGTGATACTGTAAGTCACAAGTTCAGCACATGCTTGGGTCCTACCTTTTAGGCTATGTACATAGCTGTAAAAGGCCTTATGGTTATCCTTGGCAGTGATTGCTACATTTTTCTCAAATGTCTCCTTAGAGGATTTAACATGTTGTCTTATTTGCCTGTTGAGGCAAAGGAGGATGCTTTTCCATTGATGGGGCCTCACCTTAGTTTTCTTAGCAAGTTTTTGCATTTGTTGTAAAGTTTGTTGATGCTGGATGTCAACTAGGGTGACTTGCTTTTTTTGGGGCTTTGGCTTTTATTCTCTCTGGAACAGCTGAGTCTATACACTTATACAAGTGATTGTACAGGGCTTTAGTGGAAGCTTTGGTGTTGTTACCACTTCCAGCTGGGGGTGGAGCTTGGTGGCTGTAGTTTGCTTTGGTGAAGTTTTTTAGCCTGACTTCGCTCTTTTTGAGTTCTGGTGTTAGTGCCAGTTCCTAGGCAAATGATTTGTGGTCAGATCTGACTAACAATGGCTCAACAGTTGCGGTTGTGCATCTGTTTGTCATGTTAGTAAGGACCAGATGTTTGTTCCTCTTGTTGGGGTTTGAACAATTTGTTTCAGGGCATTTGAGTTAACAGAGTTAAGGAACTTTTGCCCTAGAGAGTTAGGGCTAGAGTAGGTTTCCCAGTTGATGCTGGGATAATTGAAGTCCCCCATAACCAGAGTGTTTGGCAATATTGGGATTGAGGTAAAAACAAGGTTACCTGACAAGCAAAGCACCCTCAAAACGAAAAAATATCAAAATGTAGTCCAAAAGTGAGGAGTGCACCAGGCTGCAAATAAATCTCACCAAATCTTCCACAGACTGTCCTTTATTAAGACAAACAGGTAAAGAGACAGGTAGCTTTGGCGTTGGTGTAGCTTCTTCAGACCTTTGGTCTGAAGAAGCGACCAACGCCAAAGCTTTACCTGTCTCTTTTTTTACCTGTTTGTCTTAATAAAGGACAGTCTGTGGAAGATTTGGTGAGATTTATTTGCAGCCTGGTGCACTCCTCACTTTTGGACTACATTTTAATATTGGGATTGACTCCAGTTTGGTCAAATAGACCTTGTGCACATCATGATCCATAGAGGGGGGACCTATAACTAGCTATGACTTGAATGGTGGTCTTGCCCACATTAATCTGAACTTGGAGTAACTTCTTAGAATTGTTCAATCTAACTAGTCAGGAGGTGAATTTATCCTTAATATAGGTAGAAACACCACCTCCTTTGGTTCTCATACATTCGTTTTATGGTCTGAAGGTATGGAAGGCATTGTAACCTTGCACGGCTGGGGTATTGTTTGAAGCCTTGAACCAGGTTTCTGTGACTGAACAGACATCTACATCCTCCAGTGACAGAAGTGATTCCAGGGTGTGCAGTGTTTGGTTTAAGCTCCTAGCATTTAGCAGAATAATCTCCGTTTTGTTATGGTTGGCAGTCTTCACATCAGCAATTTTTTTTTGAGACCTTGCCTAAAAGGACACTATGGGGGAGGGAAGAGCCTTTGCCAGCAGCTGAAAACCTAGTGGTGCCAGGTGAAACAGTCTCTGGCAAAGCATTGAGATTTGGCAACCATGTCATCCCAGGTTGATTGAAGCTGGATCCCCTTTGAATGACATCAAAAACTAAGCCAATTATTGCATTCAGTCAAGTTTTGTTGATCCCATGCCATCATTCTAGGTGAGGGTAATATGTTGATCAGGGCTAGGGACATACCTGCCCCGGACACATACTCATAGAGCTCAGTCATGTCTCTCTTCATATAGTCCAGTGAGGTATGTCTCCGGTCATTCACTCCAACATGAGCTATGACAGAGTCATAATGGTACTTGTTGTCGAGAGACCTGAGTGCATGCATGATCTGATGAATCCTGGCACCGGGCAGGAGCTGATTGTGACTTTCTCCTTATCTAACCTGGTGAGTGGGATATCCGTGTGTCTCACTATGGAGTCTCTAATGATAAGAAAATTTGTTTTTTGAGTGTTACACCTTAAGGGCTTTGTAGGTGTGACCATAGTGTTGCAATGTGTCTTGGGTGCTATGGGAACTGTGTTGGTTGTAGCTGTCTTTTGTTTTAGAGGTCTTTGATATTTCAGTAAGTTTTTTGAGAGAACCTCGACTTATGTTGATTTATGTGTTGGGTGCGTACTATGTGTTTGAGTACTACTACTATATGCATGAGTAGTGGTGGGTGAGTTGACAACCTCTTCATTGTTATTGTTTTGAGTGCGAGAGAGCAGGGATTCAAGATTCTTGGTGTAGATGCATCTCTCGCACTCTGTACAAGAGTGAGTTATTAGTAGAGGGTTGTTGGTGTACATGAGGCAGTTGCTACACTGCCTTGAGAGACCCAAGTCAACAAGGCTGGCAGGAGAAACAAGGGTAGTCCATCTGTCCATAATGCTAGGCTTGAAGAATTATCACAAAGGGGGTGGTTTCAGGACTGATCTTGGAGGTGCACTGTAGATTGGTATTTCTGACGGGTGTTTTGGTTGATGATTTAATAGATCACAGCTAACTAGCAGTACTTCTTAGACTGGAGATGTACTAAAGATGAGGACTACATAGGATCAGGATGAACCAGTCTGTGGTCTAAAACATCGACTGTAGAGTAATACAAAATTACCATTTTAACTGAGATCCTGGTACAGTGGGGAATGGAGAATTTGCCCTTTTCCCCACTGTAGTGCTTTCTTGGAGATGGTATAACAACATAACTCACTGGATTTGCTAGCTGGCTTACAGACAGAACCCAGGAAGTTGGGATTGGTGATATCACCTCCACTGAGAGACTGGTCACCACTGGGGTACCTCAGTGCTGGAACCAATTCTGTTTGACATCTACTTCTTGGTAAAGGCTAATATCAAGTGCCTTTGGCTGACCAGGTTCGCAGATTACTGCAAAGTGGGAGCTATCAGATTCCCCCTTCACAAATATCTTACAAGAGGGTCTAACACAGACAAATGACTGATGCCTAAGTCATGGACTAAAACTCACTGCCAAGAAATACATAAAAATGACACCCAGGATAATTACTCCATCAATAAGACACCCCTAAGAGTTGACCCAGTAGACAGGGTTCTGAGAACATATGTAGATGATCATCTGACCTTTGATCAACATGTGGGCAAGGTAGTAAATAAATCATTCTGTGTCACCCAATTTATAATCAAGAGTGTGGCTTCCAGGTCCAAGGAAGTCAGTGCCACTTTATTCGGACCTCATCAGACCCATTATTGAGTATAATGACCCCTTCGACATGTACCTAACCAAACATATGCAACAGTTAGAACACCTGCAAAGTTTCCTTACCAGGATAATCTAGGATTTAAACACATTGTCCTATATATTTCACCTTAAAGCCCCATCTCTATACTCTGCACTGCAACAGGTTAGCGAAAGATGATCTATGCCTGGAATACAAGGAATCCTCTGATCTAGTTCTGATGGACCTTTTGTACATCTGTAAAATGAACAGCGTCAGAACCACTAGATCCAAGCATTTAAATTTTGCTTGTGACGTAAATAAAACATGTTGGCAAGACAGATATGTGTCTCTGAGGGTATCTATGCTTTGGAACAGGCTCCCCATCCATGTGAAGCAGAGTCCTTTCCTAACCCTATTTTAAGTATAACCTTGGCCAGTGGATAGAAAATTAGAGATTCACTCTGGGTCTGACTCTGGCCCCATCTCTCTGATAGACAGAGGTAGTCAGTAATGTCGAAACTAATATACCACCTCACATAACCTCTAAAAACTTCCTAGCTAGCATACCACCTCCTAATAAATGCCCATGATACATATGGACACAGCTGGGTTGGATTTGCAATGGCTAGGCTTGTAAAGGCTCATGTGGTTATTAGCCTAGTATAGCAGTACCTTTGACACACAGCATGTATTTATCACACTGGCTTGCTGTGCATGTTTAAGTCCATACATTAATTTACTTTTGAGTCGGGTGCAGATTGCTAGTGCTATTCCTAAAGGTCACATCTTCCAGTAGTAACAGTTTGAATGTGCAGATTAAAATGTTGCTGACTATAAGAACAGGTATCATTTAAATGTAAAAAGATACAGTATCCTCTCTGGATGTACCAAATCTGACCTACTGCATACTAAGGTAACTTTGAAAAGGGCAATTGTCATTAGCATCACTAGTCTGCATCCACCAAGGGTGTTATGGTTTCCATTACTTTGGTAGTTTTGCTATTGTCTGACTTTCATTCTAGTTTATCAGTGGTGATAAAAAACGTGTGAAGAGAAAAAGAAGCATGCACACCAGTGACATTTTGCAGCAGTATTTACATATGACTGTAACAGTAAGGTAACCCTTGTTGACAGTAGAGACAACATTGATTTAGTGCTGTACAAATGTTAAACATAAATGATCAGTGTAACGCAGTTCTGGATACTTACAACAGATTAATGGTAGAAATGTATTAGTGAAAGAAAATATGACAGTGTATTTCTTTTCTGTTGTGTATTTTTTTTCCAGCAACATAATTATGTTTCCAGCAACATAATTAGTGAAAAATTACCTTAATCACATTACCTTGCCTTGTGAAGAGACCAGGAGTTTAGCTTAATGACACAAGCAATAAATTACATTATGGTGTCTTACTTCATATTGAAGATTATACTGATGCTGATTTCATCTTTTAAACATAAAATTGTAATGGCTTAACGCAATTCATCTCTAGAAACATAAAATATTAGTATTAATTAGGCACTTGCCTGGGTGGGGGTGGGGGGGGGTTCAATAATATTGTTTTGTGCTGTGGAGTCTGAGCAGCAAAGAGCTCTGTCATCCATATTGTAGTTTTATTCTACCCCCATCCCAAGCTGGCACAAGATTCAAACACATAGAGTCAGGGTCGGGTAAAACCCATCCCAGAAATAACAGATACAAACCCAGAAGTCGCCCTGGTCAAGACAACAGTCTATGTCTGACAATATTTACAAAGATGAACCTAGCCATAAACTCCTTTGGAATTTAAAGTAACTGATGAATGTTTTTAGAATGTCTTGAAGGTAAAAGGAAACCTATGCAAGTATGTGGAAAGACATGCAAACTTGAAAAATCAAAGTTTTGAGCCTGGAGGTGTAAGGCAATAGCCTAAGCCCTGCCTTACCATGCTATAAATAGGTTCTTAAGTAAGTACTAGGCTAGCTGCCCTTGTGGGCCATTTTAAGCCTAGTAAGTTTCCCTTTTAAAGGTGAGAATCAAACCCTGTACCTTCTGTCACTGACATAAACACCTTAACCATTATATCAACCCCCAAAATAACTGTAGATACAGATAATACATGGCTATAAAAACTAGGATGTGTATGCAGTTTTTGTTATTGATTTTTTTAGCGTTTAACCAGTTTGAGTTTGTTGAAAAGAAAATTAATGATACCATGACGGTTTCTGGTATTTACCTCATTTAGACATTACCCAGCTCAACACTAGTTTGTATGCAGCGGGCTCATTTCAGTTTTTGCTGGACTACTGTATTGTATACAATTTACCGCAGTGCCCAGTTTGCTAATTGCATCACTTTATCTTAGTGTATGGTGTCACATTCTCAATTACTGCTGAAGGGTGCATGACCCCTGTTACAAGAAAACAGCACTTCACCACTTTCTTTTGAAATTTCATTGCAGAAGCTTGTTGACTTAAGAGACTGAGGAATCATTTGGGGGGCATACTATTTACATTTCTACAAGAACTTTTTAAAACTGTAATAAAAGCCTTTGGATGGATGTGCAGTCTCTTCTGTTGTAAATAATAGGTATAAAATGTTGTTTGGAAGATTTTCCTTTGACTTCATAATTTGTCAATGCACTATAAAGAAGAGCATAGGTACTGTGAGCCTCGCCAGCCTGCCCCAGGCTTTTGTTGTGTACAGTGTAAGACTGACTGTTCTGAATTGCTCATTCATTTATCTAGTTCGGCCACATAAGTAGCACAAGCTGGTCCCAATCCGGTTATTATTTCCTCCACAAGAAATGAGAATGTGCTTTATTTTAGACTATTCATATGATTCAGTCTAAGTACAAATTTAAGAAGTTTCAGAGTATTAAAATATACCAGTGTTACCCTTTGCTATTTCTGTTGCAATATCTTCAGGTGTAGTGGCAATATTAAATACAATTTATTATGTCTGTTTCTCTTCTAGAAGATTAGAGCTATACAAAGTTGAAGAAGAAATCTTTGTTTCAGATATCAGAAATCAGGATTTTGTATGCATATGTATTTGCTAACCCTGTTGTGAAATGGTTTGCCTACTGCAAGACCAATCCATGTCACACTTTTTCAGTCTTGACCCAGGCCACAGGCATAGAATCAAGGCAATGCACATAAGCTGTACATTAAAAATAATTATAACATTATATAACAATGAATCAGGCAGCACTGCTGAATACATTATATGTTGGGTGGTGATAATATTGCGGAATTTTCATTCATTCCTCAACTGATGGGTCTTGGATCCAACTCAGATCTGACTCTGCCACTTTTACCAGATCCTCAGATCCAAACTCCCAAGCTCCTTGGGCTAGGGTTGCCACCTTTTCAAATGCCCAAAGTGGGATATTTTTGGTACAAATGTCAGATTTTGCACGGCAAAACATACCCATGGCAAGTACAAAGGACAGAACTTCACTTTTTTGCCTAAGTAAAAGCTTATTCTTGTAGCATTTAGTAGCTTATTCTGTTTCTTATAATATTTAGGTGTTTCAGATACAGAATAACTGTTTTATGCAACTATTGCATAAAATATAGGAAATTATTTTGTCCTAAAATCTCAGGACATTTGCTATTTTTTTCAGATTTTTGCAGGACACAACTGCCCAAAGAGGGACTGCCCCTCGCAAAGTGGGACAGGTGGTAATGCCCCACCAACCTAAGAAACCTCAGATCTCATTTGCCACCATTCAGTTTCAGATGTGGAACTTCTCTGTCTCAAGCTTTTGCATGTTTTTCTAGGGTAGTAGTGAGTTTAAATTAATTTTTTACTCACTACTTTAATTCCATCCTCTCACCTACCTCCCGTGTTTACTTGATAGTTTCCTTCGTGTTTTTTTCTGTACAGTTGTTACCAGTTTCCTGTACTGCTCCATAGTACCATTTGCTGCTATGTTGCTATTTAAAAAAACTTTATTTAAAACTTTTATTCTCTACACTTGAGTAATTCTTGTACTACCATTGTTGGTAGTTATCTTTTCTTCCTTTTTTCCCCTTTCAAAAAAAAAATTAAAAAAAATAGTAGTTTTTGTAGTTTATTTTGTGCCTTAGATTAGTTAGGGTAATATGGCTAAAAATCTACCAGCTTTAAAAAATGCAGCACCTGTGAGCATAAAATACCAGACTTGGATGCCCACATGGAATGGGTATATTGTTTAGGAGCTGCACATTTAGAGGCTGATTACTTTATTTGCTCTGGATTCAACTCCAGGGCTCTCACTGACATGTGGAACAAGCTGGCATGGAAGGTGTTTCTCCTTTTCACTTCTTGTTGTGCTTCAGCTGGGGCTCAAATCCCCTCAAAGAAATCCGATAATGAAAAGCCAGACTCAGTTCCTTAAGATAAAGAATCTCATAAGAGGTCAACAGATCACACATCATCTTTGGCTCCTTCTTTGGCACCTCCTGGTAAAATATAAAAATAAATCAAATCGGACCATCTTGGATTTGTCTACTTCAAAATCAAAATCACCTCAGATTCGATCACCTCTTACCCTGCCAGATCCAGTCACTTTTTAGCTCCCTTCACCCTTCCTGGAAGGATTCCCTTGTAGACGTTCAAGATCTCCATCCTCCACCTTTTCTTTCAGGTCCTCCAGAACTTTATCTGAGGCTGACGTTTCTTAGAATGATGAGAAAATTCCACAGAGCTCAGATCCATATGGGGGTACTCCGAGCTCCAGCTCTCATTGGATCCACGAGCTGACCTTTGTCTACCTCCCTCTTGGTATCTCCCTCTCCAGTCCAACCTACTGTTTTGGAACCCTCAGATCTGAAACCCCTGGGGGTGTCCTCACTGGACCTGAAGACAGCCTGTTCTTTGACTCTGGTAGCTTCCATGAGTCCTTTGGCTCTGGGCCTTTTTGGAGCCAGAGGGCTCTCGGTGCCACATCTGGGGGGGGGGGGGCTAGGGTTGACTCTGAAGCTATTGGAGCCATCTCTGCCCTTGAGACTTGAGACACTGGATAGCTTTGGGTCCAACTCCTTCCTCAGACTGGGTTGCAGGAGCTTACAGTTCAGGAAATAGAGGCTCCTTTGCTGTTGACTTCAGTTTCCCCCAGGCTGTGTGCCTTCAAGATTTTGGAGAGAGCCTTCTCATTACCTAGAGAAAGGGCATCCCTACTCCCCTTGGATCAGACAACATTACATCTTGGGTGACTCTCCCTGGCTGATGAACCTATATGTGTTTGTCACCGTATGTGGAAGGAACCGGATACTGTGAAGCTGATCCCTAAATGTCCAGACAAAATTTTAACTCCTCCCAAGCACAGGACATGTTGTAGCAAGCTGGTCCAAGTTAATGTCATCGTTGTTGCCGGAGCCACCAAAAAAGAGCTTGCAGAGCAGAGCTCTTCTGTCCATACCCCTAACAAAGAGTCCAGGGCCTTGGACAGATTTGCTAAACATGTATACACTTCAGTGAACTTTGCTCTGCGGTCACTGAATTACCTGGCAACTTTTTACAAGGTTACAGAGAGATTTGACTACAGAACTATACAAATCTCTTTATGGGTCCATGTCTGCCGAGGACCAAAATAGAGCCTCCTCGCAAATGGCCACCATTCAGTCAATATCTAATGCATCTATGAGGCTGATCTCCCATGCAGTGAAAGGTACCTCACGGGTGGCAGGTTCAGGCATAGCCATTAGGAGACATGCCTGGATGCATCTATGTGACTTTGCAGAGCCCCTTAAGTCTTCATCCATCAGTGCTTCCTTTGATGGATCTTCTTTATTTGGCCCCAAAGTAAAGGGCACACATTCCAGATGTGAGCAAGAGGGAAAGACCCTGTCTGCCATAGGCATACATTTTTTCTACCCCATCAAAGACCCTTTTCCAGAATCAGTGGGGAGGTAGGCCTTTTCAAGACGCATGAGAAGATAGTTCATCCAGGAGAGAGGGGGATCTCAAATGGCAGATTCAGCCGCCATGGCAGAGGTGGCCCATAGAGCCATAGCTTTTGGGATTGTTTGCACCAAAGATCATGGCTTTCCATAGCAAAAGCTTCCTGGGTGCAGAGGATTATATCTAGCGGTTATATCATACCATTTTCCCATATTCCTTCAAGAATGAAAAGAATCCTCAATGTTCCACCCACTTACAGGGAAGCAACAGGATTAGAAATAAAAAAGCTGCTTTAAAAAATATTCATCCAGAAGGTTCCCCCAGATGAGAAGGATCCAGGACCTAATAAATATTCTTTTTAGTACCAAAAAGACACAGGACTTAAGACCCATACTGGATCTCAGCAAACTAATCAGTTTCTGCAACATTCAAGGTTCCAGATGGTGACGCTTCTGTCCATTCTGCTTCTGCTATGAAAAAGCGATTGGATGTGCTTGATAGGTCTTCAAGACAAGTACTATCATATCAGATTAAACACGTGCTTCAGAAGGTATCTGCACTTCTGGCTGGGAGCCAGACATTACTAGTTTAGAGCACTGCCCTTTGGTCTCATGACAGCCCCCACTGTGTTTACCAGATGCATGGCAGTGGTAGTGGCTCACTTGAGACTGCTGAGATTCCAAGTGTTTGCATACCTAGATGACTGGCTTCTGACTGCCTCAACCAGGCATCTACTTCTGCAGGCAAGGGACTACATACTCCAGTTGTGCCTTTATCTAGGCATCACAATTAATTACAACAAATCATAACTGACACCTACATAAAGTGTGGAGTTCAGAGGTGCTCATCTGGACACAGTCAGTCAGATAGCCTCTTCCTCCAACTTGAATCCAGACACTCAGATCCCAGATCAGGAAAGTAATGCAACATTCTTGTCTTCCAGCATGACTAATCTTGGGATCCCTGGCAGATGCTGTCACCCTCATTCCTCTAGCTAGGTTTCACATGCAAATTCTTCAGTGGACTCTGTCAATCGAGTGATCCGTTCTCCAGCCTCCTTTAACCACCTCAGTCAAAATCACAAAAGTGTGCAAGAGATATCGTCTTTGATGAATTCATTCAAACACACTCTCCAAACACCATCCATTTGTTTTCCCCCCTGCCCATGGCCACGGTGACCATGGACCCCTCCCAGCTGGGGTTGGGGGGGCACTACATGTGAAAGAGTTTCCAAGGTATGTGGTCCCCCAAAGAGGCCAAACACATGTCAAAGTCCTGGAAATGAGGGCAGTCCTGCTAACATTGCAAGCCTTTCATGAAATTATCCCCTCCAGGACAATTGTTATTCAGATGGACAATATGTCCCTAATCTGGTACATCAATAAACAGGGAGGAACCAAGTCTTACCCGCTTTGTCAAGAAGCAATGAGTATTTGGTGGTGGGTGATCTCTTCTGGTCACTTTCTAATAGCAACACACATTCTGAGAAAAGTCAGCATGATTGCGGACAGACTAAGCAGGTTTATTCTGATGCCTCACAAGTAGTCTCTCGATGCCAAAGTAGCAGAGAGGATTTTTTGTCAAAGGGGCCACTTCTCCCCTCAACAACAAGTGCAGCAGGTTCTTTGCCTTTATTCCTCCAATGGGTAGTCACCAAGAGATGCTCTAGTCCATGACTGTCCCTCCGGTCTCCTTTATGCTTATCCACTGATACCTATCATTCCCAAATTTCTACAGAAAGCATTCCAGTTGAAGAGCACAGTTATCCTCATTTTCCCCTTTTTGCCTTGTCAGATTTGGTTCCCCTTCCTCTTGCTTCATCTTTTTCCACCCTGGATACTGGATCCCCAGACTTCCAATCTCACCCAATAGGGATGATGTATCCATACATAGCAGGCCTCAAACTGACTGCATGTTTTTTCCACCTCCACTGATTGCTAGACAGCTCAGACTCTCCTCCCTGGTCCATCATATTTTGTTGTCATCTCAAAAGGCTTCTGTTAGACAGATTTATAGAAGTAAATGGAAGAGATTTGTATTCTGAGCCCTTAACAGGGATCTGGACCCTCTTTTTGCCTGTTTACCAGCTATATTTGATTTTTTTAGCTTCAGTTGTCAGTGAAGAGGCTAGTTTTCTACAGTTAAGGTCCAGCTGGTTGACATTTCAAATTTCCATCTAGGTGAAAATAGCTTTGCCATAGCTTCTTCTAAATTATGCAAAGCCTTTCTCAAAGGGGTCTTTTTACTTAGATCTCCACTAAAGGATCTTACCCTTCTTTGTGATGTAACTATTGTATTACAGGCCCTGACACAAACTCCCTTTGAACCTTCGGCCAGGTCAGATCAAATTTTTTTGTCTTTGAAAACCATTTTTCTAGTCAATATCACATCAGCTAGACAAGTATCTGAACTCCAGGCTCTGTCTTCCAAATCTGCTTACCTAGTTTTCCACAAAAACAGTGTGTCCTTGCAGACCAATCTGTCTTTTGTGCCTAAGGTAGCTTCTGAATCCAACATTAAGGCAGAGTGCATACTCCATCTTTTAGATGTGCATAGACATTTCCACTTTTACCGCCATTGAACCAAGGATTTTAGGAAGACTGACCAGATTGTCTCTTTCTGTCCTAAAAAATTAGGCAAGCCAGTTTCCAAAGTTACACTGGCCATATTGTTAACTGATAGTATCTCATTTCTCTGTAGTTAAAGAGGATTGCCTTGTCTAAGCCTCTTAGAGTTCATTTGACGAGGTCTGTGGCAGTCTCTACAGCCTTTTGGTCAAGGGCTTCCATAGATAACATTTGTGCAGCTGCAACTTGAACTAAAACTCACACTTTTATTGCTCATTACAAATTGGATTCGGTTTCCAGAAACAGAACTGCTTTTGGTCCTTCAGTACTCCAGAATATCCTTCCATGTGTGTTGCCCAAGGTTCAGGTAGCTCGGGACTCTGTCCCATCAGTTGAGGAATGAATGAAAATGCCAACATCAGATCAAGTTATGTAATCACCATAACATTCCGTCTGTGTTGTCCATTTTCATTCTACTTCAACTTTCTGCTCACCTACCCTCTTCCCTTTGCTCCTGGAAAGACCTAAGAGTTTTTCTTTGGGAATCTTTCTTCCTTGTTTGAGCTCCAGGTCATTTTCTTATTCTATCCTTTATTATTTTTTTAAGGTATTGTCCCTTTATATCTCAGGGCAGCAAACTCGATCTGAGGTTTGTTAGGTTGGCAGGTTATTGTGGGTAATGGGAAGAGCTCGAGAGTTTGTAAACAAAGTTCTGGTAGAAGTGACCAAGTCAGATCTAAGTCTGATCCGAGACCCATCAGTTGAGGAAGGATGAAAATGAACAACACAGATGGAAAATTATTTGTTTGATGGTAGGAGACCTGCTTGCCTCTCCTCATCCCTATCTTCTCCTCACTCTGTTGACCTGAGGGCAAAAGAAGGCTGTGATCTGCCTTGAAGGAGGCATACTAAATCTACCATGAGCTTGTTAACAGAAAAGATTATAGAATGATCAGCAACCCATTATTAGAGGTACTTAATCCACTGAGTGTATGAGCAAGTACGGATGTGCACATCTAGGGCCAAGTAGTGTAACCAGATAATACAGTTTAACTCTGAAGTTCTCACAACTTGAGTCTTTGCCACAAGAAATCTTTTGCTGCATGAAGGGAGAATGAGCTGTATCATCTAATTTTTTTTTCAGATTGCAGTTTTTTATGCTTTGCTTACCTTGGGTACTCTGTAATGCATCTTGTCCTGTTTTACTTTTTTATTTATCCCACCTTTCCAAACCACTGGTATTTCTTATATTGAATTATATTTTTCTTTATGCATACTATTACTTGTCCTCTTTGACATTTTTTGCTCGGCATACTCTTTTCATGGTGTTGTAAAATTAGAAGGGCAGGTAAAGTCATTCTACTTATGAAGGATTTATTTGGACTATGAATTTTAAGAGGATAGAAATTGAGGTTCTGTAGGTAGATTGTAGCTCAAACTGACAGCTTGTATGAGTAATGTAATAGCTCTGGTTCTTTCATTTAACTTGAAATCTTATCAAAGTTTAGCCAGCCAGAGGAACAAATGACCCATAAAGCTCTTACCTGAAGTAAGGAATAGAGACATTCATTCTCCTTGAATAAGGAAACTGGTAAGCTCAACAAAAGGGAAAAAAAGATGCGTCACAGGACCTTCTCCCAGTCAGGGAACCTGTGTGATTCGGGATGGAGAGGACTTTGTAAGCTTGCTCTGAGAGGAGGGCAGTCTTAGTCCCTCAGGAGAAATGAATGGGCCAATTGGGTGAAGGTAGGAAAGCCACTTGATCAGATAAGTGGACAATAAAAAATAAAAGATAAAATAGTCCACATTTAGAGGATCTGATATCCTACTTGGTGTGTTTATTAGCTGTGCTGTTCATTGTTATTGTGGCCTAATCAATGAACATAGATGGTAAGATTCCCTTTATATACTTTTATTTTGCCAGTGTTTTACTTTTTCAATTTTTCTGTAATTCTTTATTTTTGTCTTCTAAGAATAAGCATGTAATGTTTGGTCATATTTATCAAATGTTATTTCAAATTGTAAGATTCTTGGAGCATGTAGCTGTCAAATAATAAAATGAGAAAAATATATACATCTATGTATTATTGTAGATCCATTTACAGAAGTATGGAATATATATATAAATATAAACATACAAATAAGCATGCCATAGACAAAAAAGGTCTGCATGAGATATAGCCATAGTTAATTTAGCTTTATCTTGATGCCTCCCTTGCAAGAAAGGGTTAACAAAATCCCAGTGTTAAAACCAGTATATTTATAGTGCTGTCTTGACTATGGAAATGTTCATATAGCATTCCTCTGGTTAAAGGGGCACATTAGCAGTGGCACTTGGTAATATCATCTCTCTAATGCATAAGCAGTGAACTTAGATCTTTGAACATCTTTAAAGTTAGAGCACTTTCCATCATTAAAGGTTTGCCCAATGGTGAACTTCGCTTTATGCATGAGCATCATGCATTAGTAATCATAAAATGTCTGCAATATGTTCTACTGAACTTCTGTCATTGTTCTTCCAGCCAGTGTTTGGAATCAGATGTACTGCTCTTGATTAAAACTCTTTCCAGATTTCTTGAAATTTAAGTTATGTGGTTGATTATCTTTGCAGTTAAAGTGCAAAGTAGGCTTAAATTAAATTGTATTACAATCCATGTTACTATGCACATTTCTTGTGGTACATTGACTGGAAGGTGGTACTTTCAGTGGGACAGTTGTGGTAACAGACGCATCTTAATGAATATCACCATCATTTTCTTGATGTACTATCAGAACACTTGAATTGTTTGGCAAAGATGTTAAAGAGTGTGTCACGAGTCATTAGTACAGTTGCCACAGACCTAGGGATGGTTGGTCTTGTTAAGTTGTGCAGCCAGACAGTTCAAAATTCTTTCGGTTAGAAATCTTTGGGGTGTGAATAATATCCTTTGTTTCCAAGATATGCCTCATGTTGCCTGACAGTGCAGCCTTGTCTCTATTTTCTTTCAATCTGTATTTTGTTTTGTGTCAAACTGACAGTATCTGGGAATTCTGGTGAATTTTTAGGGTAGTTGCATTTACAACTACAAACCTGGGCATTGCCAAGCAACGAAATGTTACCAGAGTGACAAGTACCTGAGTGGATTGAATTCTGGGAAGTATGTCTTCTCTGTGCCTGCCTAAATATGGCCAAAGCAAGTGGACTTCTACTCAAGCATTCTGCAATCATTGACCCGATCATGAGGATTGCAATAATGTAATTTTTTCCCTCAGTTTTTCCTCCCTGCACTGTTTCTAAATAGGCTGTTAAATGGGGTCTATATTATGTAAACGAAAGTTCATATGAACGAACGCTCTAATGAGCGAAAATGCCAGGCATCGAAACGCTTTTTCTGGGGTCACAGTACAGTGAAGATAGGAATATTTGCCCATTCCTCACTGTAGTACAATCTTGGAGTTGAAATATATATTTAGCGGGGTGTGTGGGGGGCACAGCCCCCCACAAATATAAGGTTCGATGTCTGGCACTTTCGTTCATAAGAGCGTTCATTAATATGAACTTTCGCTCATATAATATAGACCCTGTTAAATATTTCTTCATTAAGTCATGTCCAGCAAAAAGCTAGTGCTGGTTTATGCTGAAGTGAGAATTTCTTGTCATATTTGCATATTGTGCTGCTGGTCGCACTAACATTTCAGATACTTGGATAAACTCCTGTTTAAACAAGGAAATTCTTTTTTTTGTTAACTAATTGATAAGTAATTTACTTATTTATTTGAGATAGAACAGTTTCACCAAATAAGAATGTAAGGTAAGGCAGGAAAAGCTTGGGATGCAAGAAGTAAAAGCAGCCCTAGACAGGCTTTAACATTTTCCATATGGATTAAAAAAATTGAGACGATGTCAATAATGGTAGTATGTAACAATGAGCATCTTTCTTGTTTTTCAGATAAATAAGCAAGTCTATTTCAGTAATTATTTTAATAACAGTCACACTACATATTACTTCTGTTTTTCTTCTTTACAATGTAACTTGCTCAGATATATCGGGCCAGTTTTAAGTCAGACTCATGGTCATTAATTAAATGAGCCAGTGGCATTAATGCTTTTTGACAGTTTATAAAATGTCAAGTATTTTCTTAGTGGTGACAAGGCTACCAAGGCTGTCAGATTTAGAAGAAGGTACATCAGGGTAACAAAAAGGTACTAAAACACAAGTACAATTAACTATTATACAATGACTGGCCACTAATATTCCAAAACGTGCATGCTGATTGGCCAGCCCAACCAGCATGCCCGTTGTAAATCCGAGATTATACAATGACCCCCCCCCCCATTAATATTCCAAAACGTGCACGCTGATTGGCCAGCGTGCCCATTGTAAATCCCACAATATACCAACGGAAAAAGGTCCAGTCGCCTGGACTTTTTTCCGTTGGTATAAAGTGCCCAAAACCTTTTTTTTTTAATAAATAAAAAAAAAAAGCAAAGAAAAGAAAAAAGCAGAGCAACAGAGACTTTCTTTTTTCCATTGCTTCCATTTCAAAGCATTGATGTACTGGGTAGGCATAGGAATACAAGTCCCATACGCATGTGCAGTACATCAACACAAGGAAGCAGTATACCAACACCGGCGGAAGAGCCGTAATGCGTCGTTATACAAAGACATTATTTAAGAAAAGTAAGTATTTTTTTTCTTAAATAATGTCATTGTATTATAGCAATAACCGACTCCGTGGTTGTGGTATATTGATATTTACCTACTGTTAACTTTATTTAATCACTTGGGCTTCACCCTCGTGACTAAACCACGCCAACCATGGGTAAATCTTCAATATACCTCACCATGTTGTCGGTTATTGCTTAAATATACCAACAGAAAAAGGTCTGGTTGCCCAGACTTTTTTCCATTGGTATAGTCTTTAAATTTTATTTTTATTTCATAAAAAATAAAAATAAAATCTGTAGTCCGGACATACCAGAGAGGCAGCATGGACAAAATACTAGGGAAATGTTATTTAAAACTAAACACACATACCTGATATCCCTTGTATTTCATCCATGCTGTCTCTTTCCTACCCCTAAACTGCCCTAAAGTTTTTTTTAATTAAAAAAAAAAAAAAAAAAACAAAATTAAAAAGAAAATGGGAGCAACAGAGATCTTCTTTTCTCTGTTGCTTACTTTCCCGAGCACTGATGTACCGGTTATGTGTAGGACTGCAAGTCCCAAACGCATGCGCAGTACATCAGATAAGGCTCAAGGAAATGTCCAATGGCGGAAGAACAGCATGTCACCCTTATACAAAGACATTATTTAAGTAAAGTAAGTATTTTTTTCTTAAATAATGTCATTGTATAATAGCAATAACCCACGTCTGGGTGTGGGCAATGCAGGCTTTACCCACGGTTGTCTTTGTTTGGTCACTCAGGGTTTGCCCTCATGACCAAACCACACCAACCGTGGGTAAATCCAGCATTACACACACCCAGACATGTGTTATTGCTATAATACATTGGTTATAATCAGCTTAGGATGTTGTAGAACAGCATGGTGTGTATTTTGACATAAGCCATTGTTACCCTGTGTCATTTAACTTTCAAAGTGTATTAATGACGCAGCATTTTTTTCCATACTTGCAGTAGCTGAACACCCCATATTAATGTCCTCTGGAAGCACTAGGTAAAAAGATTTCAGTGCTACAGATGTCTCTTCTGCTGTATTTATGGCCTCATGTGGAATGGAAGGAAAACTTGTACTGCTGCCTGACATAATTAAAAATATGTTTTGAGTATTTCAGCTCCACAAAAAATGTTTTTTAATACTTCATGCTGTGTTTTTTTCTTGCACCTGCATCTAAATCAATACACCAAACTAAATTACAGTTTAATAATTGAAGCTTGCTTCTTTTGGAACTAAGTATTTTTAAAGCTTAATTTATTTCCTAAAGATAGGCATCACTACAGGTTGTAAAGGTTGTTCAATGTGGGATAGTTTTGTTTTTCAGTACTGCAGGCTGATTTCAACAATTTTGTTTTAGTATAAAGCTTTAAGTCACCACTTAATGCTCAGACAGAATGTATTGTATGCACTAGTATCATAAAATATACTCTACTAAAACCAAGCTGTGCTTTTGATTAGGATTCCAGCACTAACCCTACATTACAGCAGGCTGAAAGCATACATGCTGATTGGTGATACAGAGAGTAAGGAAAAATGTCAAACCTCGGTATCAGCAGTGATAAAACTGTCAGAATAAAGTTGTCAGCACACTGGCATAGTTTTTGGAGTTTGGTGATGGTATTTTGCAGACAGAGAAACACCATAGAGCCATCTTCAGGCAACTGTACAGAAGAAAAAGGAGCTGAAGATTCAAAAAATGGCAGATCATATTTTGATGGTAGAGAAAAAAATGGTACAAGTACAGGGAGCAGGTACAGGAACATGCAGCATTTATGAGTAGCCAAGTATCAGAATTCCTATGCCTCGTATGTGCCAGAATGCTTACGGTACTATGTGGCACTATACCCTTTCAGAGACGGAAACAAACTGATGCTAAAATGGCTTGTCAGCATGAAAGACATACAGTAGTAAGGTAGTACTGTGTTTGGGGAAAAAGACATATGAAATTTTGCAGTAGACATGCCATAAATGTACCTAGAAGTGACAGCAACAAGTTTTTGTGAGCCGTAGCCCACTAGCAGCATACCCCCAGGATCTGCAAAGTGGCCATGACTATAAATATGTGGCAGATCAAGGACAGGGCACTGCCATCACCAGACCAGTCCACTTAAGTCACCCATCAAATGATGACTTAATCAGAGACTGATTTATTGCAAGTCAGGCCATATACACAATCAAGTGGAGCCTTACCTGGGTATGGCAAAGGGCATGCTAGCAGGTCACCCACTGACCAACAGCACAGTGCTATGATGCAGCATATCTAGAGAAGTTTAGTCATACTGGAAGCATTTTTGGCCAGTCCCTCGGGGTAAAAGTAATACATGGATTCAAGTGTGGTGCATAAGTTGTTTGTCCTCAAACATGATATCATTCAACAGGCTAGTATGAGAGCACTTCTGTGATTGTAGACATATGATGCTAATAGGGAAGGTATTATGGTTCTGGAACCAAGTAAGTATACAGTCACCTATTAGCTTAGGAGAGGATACCATTTCTCTGTCGCTCTTCCCTTCACCTTTTCTTTCTATTTGTGCCTTTCACTGAAAATCAAAAAACAACCAACAAATAGTCTAGAAGAGACTAAAAATAATTCAAAAAACAACACAAATTCCACACTGATAAAATTTAATAGAAAATAATGAACTTAGCGCCTCGGCCACAACAGCCTTCAACGAGTACAAAAATTTTTGTGAAAACACACTCCCATATATATAGTGAATAATTAATCAATTAAACACAATTAAGAACATAATGAAACTCTTAGTCCTGAAATTTAAAGTGAACAACACTAAAAAGCAACTTCATTTGTGTATATCAAATACATGAAAATACAATATATAAATAGAAGTAGAAACTAAAGTAAACATCTCCAGTTTACTTCTTTGTTTAGACCTATTGGTACTAATGTATTAAATTTTAATATAAAAACAGTTTCCTTGTACAGTAAAATATTTTTAATAACTTGTCATCCCCCTTCTTGATAAATACCTGTTCTAAAATAGTACCCTGTAATAATTTAGCATTACAACTATGTTTCTCCGTAAAGTGCAATGTCACTGGACTCTCTATCGTTCCCCTTTTGATGTCCCAAATGTGTTCCTGTAACCTAGTTCTAAATTTCCTTTTGGTTTCCCCAATATAGAATAGGTTACAGGGACACCTAAGGCAATAAATCACACCTGATGTATAACATGAAAAGCAATTATGTGGTCTAAATATCTTCCCATTTATTCAAGAAAAATAAAGTTTAATATGAGGACATACATTACATTTATGACATGGTATAGTCCCACAAATAGACAATGAAACACCTGATTTACTTGCTGGAGAGACATAATATGCTTTAACTAATTTGTCCCCTAAATTTTGTCCTCTCTTATAAGCAACATAGGGAACATTAGGAATAAGTTTAGCTATCAATTCATCTCGTAACAGAAATTTCCAATAATATTTAATAAGATCCCAAATTTTATCACTTAAAAGATGAAAAGTAGTAACAAAAAAGATTTTTTGCTGTGGTTGTTTAGCTACCCTCCTAGATGTCATACTTCTAAAATTAGCTCTCCCAACTTCTATGTTGTAATTATAATTTCTGTTGTTAACTTCCCCATCTAAATTGAGAATCAGTTTATCAATTGAATCACCAATTAAGCCTATATTATAACCTCTTTGTAAAAACATATTTATTGATTTATTGATCTGTTTCTCCAAATCAAGACCATCATTACAAAATCTTGATAATCAAATTATTTCCCCATAGGGTAAAGATTTCAACGTATCAGGGGGATGGCAACTAGTCCCAAATAAATATTGGTTACCATCTCCAAATTTTCGATGGACAGTGGTAGAAATTAGTCCATCCTTCTCTCCCAACAAACAAATATCTAAAAAATTCACTTTACTTCCAACCTGTAAACCATCAAATTTAATATTATATTTATTATTATTATTAATTTCTGAAACAAAGGTGGGTACCAAATTTGATCACCCCTTGCACAGAAAAATCAAATCGTCAATATAATGAAAATAAAATAAAACATTTTGTTGCACAAATGTATTGGTATAAATATATTCCAACTCAAATTTAGCCATAAACAAATTGGCATACATGGGGGCAAAAGGTGCCCCCATGGCCGTTCCCCTCAACTGATGATAAATCACTTCATTAAAACTAAAAAAATTATTTAGTAGACAAAAATTAGTTAAATCAATAATGTAATGTGAGGTAGGACTGTGTTCCAAAAAGTAAAATAATGCTTGTATTCCGTCATTATGGCTAATGTTTGCATATAAACTAAAACATCAAGGCTAACCCAAAACATATTTTCTGTCCATAATATTTGGGATATCTTTTCAACGAAATCAAAAGAATCCTTAATATAAGAATAATTTTTTTTTCTACAAAAGGTAATAAATAACTATGTATAACAATACTAATATTCTGGAGAAAATAGTTAACAGCGGAAACAATAGGGCGACCTGGGGGATTAGTCAAATTTTTATGAAGCTTGGGAAGACAATAGAAAGTGGCTAAATGGCAGGTCTCCACATTAAATTTAGTGTCAAGGTCTTTTTTACAAAAATAACCTAAATGTACACCCCTCTCAATCAGTAAAGTAAACTCTTTCATAGCATTAAGATACTTAGTAACCTCACTTATTTCATAAGTCGAGGCATCATTCAAATGTTGCATACACATGCTATAGTATTGGGTGTAATGAAGCAAAACAATTCTGGTACCTTTATCAGAAGGCTCAATAATCAAATCATTTCTATTCATAAGATTTTTTAAAGCAAGCCATTCGTTCTTAGTCATATTGAAACGCCAAGAATTTTTATCACACATATCAACAAGTTCTTGTACAGAAAAATGAACCATTTCCGAAAATTGTGTAATTGTACTATTAATGTAGGAGGGTATGAATTTACTACAGAAATCAATACCTGTAGAATCTATTAACGAATATGCATTAGGAGAAGTATAAAAATCAACTTCATCAGATAAACAAGAAAAGAAGCTGTCATCACTACTATCAGTTTCAGGACTATGTTCACAATCATGTATAAACACCCGCTCGTCCCCTTGTGCAAAAAAGCATTTTAAATGCAATTTTCTAACCAATTAAAAATTTCTTGTCTAATTAAATAATTCCTAGGTATAACAGTAGGTACAAATTTCAACCCTAACTGAAGAACAGCAAATTCGGGACATCAAAAGGGGAACGATAGAGAGTCCAGTGGCATTGCACTTTATGGAGAAACATAGTTGTAATGCTAAATTATTACAGGGTACTATTTTAGAACAAATGTTTATCAAGAAGGGGGATGACAAGTTACTTAAAAATATTTTATTGTATAAGGAAACTGTTTTTATATTAAAATTTAATACATTAGTACCAATAGGTCTAAACAAAGAAGTAAACTGGAGATGTTTACTTTAGTTTCTACTTCTATTTATATATTGTATTTTCATGTATTTGATATACACAAATGAAGTTGCTTTTTAGTGTTGTTCACTTTAAATTTCAGGACTAAGAGTTTTATTATGTTCTTAATTGTGTTTAATTGATTAATTATTCACTATATATATGGGAGTGTGTTTTCACAAATATTTTTGTACTTGTTGAAGGCTGTTGTGGCCGAGGTGCTATGTTCATTATTTCCTTTCACTGAAAATCCCTAGAGTAGACATTTGCAACAAGGATGGCCCTGTCTCCGTAATAAGGCAACTTTCAAGCACTGTTGCCAGGGAAATGATGGGACTCAGTTTTGGAGCCATATCATCTAGTCTGTTGGGCAGAGGCTTTTACCTCCATGCAGTCTTCTTTTGGCCTTAGGGTCTCAATTTTTTATGCATGTAGTTAACTAAAGGGTTTGGACGTAAACAAAAATTGTTCATCTTTGTTAATTGCTAGGTGCAGTCTTATAAATAGTTTTAGAGTTTTAGGGATGGGACCAAATTAATTGGTGGAGTTGCTTGGTTTCTTTTCCATGTAAGTTCTGTGAAAGCTGTGATGCATGTAAAGTCATAAAGACTGTAGCATCATGTTGGTGAAAGAACACTGTGAAGCAGTGGATTTGGGCAAGGTTGAGAGAGGGTGTTGATGGAAATAGCTCTCATATTACATCAGTGAATTTAGTTGTCATATTAAGAGATCCAACTCTTCCAGCATTTGAGATACAGTTGTCCTGATATTGCTGCCTTGCAGCAGCTGCACCTTTTTCGTGCAAAGAAATGCAAAACTAAGAACAGTAAAGTATGCTGTCTGGGCTCCATCTTCCTTGGGGCATGGGAAGAGGCTGGGATTAGGTATCATGAGGATGGGATAGTTTGTTCACTTTAGTACTGGTCTTGTGTCAGCCTTAAGGAATGAAACACTAGTATTTTAGAAATGTAAGTGTGGAGTGGGTGATAACCTCTGTTAATCTTTGCCTTTAGCTAGATATAGTCCTCATACAAATTCACGCTTTTGTGGAAATTTTACTTGTATAAAACAAAACGGGGGTAATTTTTCTCAAGCCCCAGCATTTTTGGTCCCATGGCCCTATATATGGGAAAATTTATGAAGCTCCTAGAAGACGTTGTGGAGGTTCGTGCCTAGTAGTTCCTGCCAGACACATGCTTTTACACATAGGTGAATTTGGTGGCAGACTAATTCATCCAAGGGCAGCCTTCTGCCTTTTATGTATTTATTTTATTTCTTTATTTAGTTCAAAAACTGTAACATTATAAACAAAGTCCAGAAAGATGCCCCTATCCAAATAGCAGCCTTTACGGTAGTTGCTGACTTTCTACATCTTCCATCACAGTAAGGAGTAAAAAACCCCATGCATATTAAACAGTGAAGAGAAGCAGGTAGTTGGTGTAGACAGTAACAGACAGGCAGCCAGATATAACCACTAGACACTTTTAATTTTGCAGAATGTTCCTGGTAATGATTAATGATATTGTACTGTCCCTCACAAAACCCTTAACTTTTCTGGTAAATCACTGGGGGTTGCTGATGGACAGTAATGCCAGACACGAGTTGTATTGTTCTTTTTGTTCATAAAATGCATATGGATGCAAAGCATGCTGCTCTGTTTTCCTTTCCCCTGGTAAAATCCTCGATTTTTCTGGCAAATTGCTGAGGACTGCAGTCAGTCAATCATTAATACCAGATGTTAGAGTTTTGCATTTCTTATTCATCAGAAAATGCATGTTAATGCAAAACCTGTTGTTCAATTGTCCTGTTCCCTCGTAAAATCCTTGATTTTTCTGGGAAGTCATTGAAGATTATGAGGGTGGTACCTTGGAGCCTTTGTCTGAGAATGCTATTTAACCAAAGATCAGTCCTGTTTCTGGACAATAAGTACAAAGCTCAATTGTGAAGTCATCAGTAATTCACTTAAACATTAGTAGAATAACAGGTTTTGAATCAACATGCTTTGTCTTAATAATAAGAAATATGAAACTGTGTGTGTGTGTGTGTGTGTGTGTGTGTGTGTGTGTGTGTGTGTGTGTATAAGAAAAAAAGAAAACTTTGCCGACAAACCTCAAAGTTGTGTGCAGAAGGCCACTATAGATTACATAAACAGCATACTGTAACAAGTTGGAATCATACCTCTCGACTGCCTAGAATTTTGCAGAATGTCCAGTTGTTTGCCTGATTGAAGGAAAAGTACAGATAAATGGCATAAAACTGATAAAATTTTATTTCTTGCTTAAGTTTCCTAAGTAGCAGCATATACATTGTAACCAGCTCAAGTCATTTGGTACCCTTTACTTTAGTGGATGGCTCTTGGAGGAATTAACTCCCAAGATCATCCACTGAAAGCAGCCTAAAAAGTATGATGTGAGCCCTTAGAGACTGGTGCCCGAGAGACTACAGTGTAGTATAAGGTGCTCAATCATGGTGCCATTGCCCATGGCTTCAAAAACAACCAAAATATCAAGGAAGACCAAGATAGAAAATAACCTGTAAATCAGTGCTAAAAGAAGGTTATTAATAAAGGTTGTCTCAGTGCTATGCATAGAAATAAAGACAAAATGAAAAAAGGGTTAAAAAGTCAAGATGGTAAATAGGAATACATCTGCAGTTGCACACTTTTTGTGACCTTACTTATAAAAGGAAGGTTAGAGACAGAATGGACATTTTCTAGAATATTTTGATCTCAAGATAGTTTCTTGAGAATGGGGAGTAATAATCAGCTCTTTTAATAATGGTAGGAAAACTCCAAATCTCAGAGAGGTCCAAAAAATCAGAAGAATGACTTGTCCCATTGAATCAGGATAAGATATACCAAGTTCTGTTATACCAAGAAGCAACCTAGCTTATGAGTGCAGCAACCAAACCACATTCATGACCTAACACTCAACCCAGCAGTAGGCCAGTCCATCATAACAGGACACATCATAGTACCCTCTTGTGTTATATGGAAATACACTGACATAGCAGAGCTATCTGTTATGTATTCTGTGATTATTTTCACTAACCTCCACTCTTTGCAGATTAAAGCAAGACATAACAAGTGTGCTACATACACAGCAAGTTTCCATGCTAGAACTTCCAGTTCCTTGCTTTTCAGTCTGTTCTTAATTCAAATAAAATTGTCAATTACCTATGAGAGGAAGCACCCCCTACACTCCCTCCTAATTATATATACCAATTCAAAGATTGCAGGACAGGAGTGAAAGAAGTTTGTTAATATTGTGATGTTTCAGTATTTTGTCATTTCAGTCAAACGTCAGAGTCATATATGCACACTGAAAAATTCTCTGTCAAAAAGTTCTTAACAAATAATTTAGCATTCCCTTAACATGTTTCTAGAAATAATTCATGATATTGCTTTTTAAGTCAGTCTTTTGGGTGCAGACTGGGTGACCCAGTAAATTGAATGTTTATCATGGAGTTATGGAACTGACTTTCAGGTATAGGTGCCCCTTTGTTTGGTGTGATATGGCTATGTATCAGTGTTTTTAATATGCTGTGAGATCTTGAAATTCTGGAGCTAAAACTAGGAGCAAAAAATTAAGGTAAAAAAACTAGGAGTAACATATTAAAGTAAGGCATAAATATATATTTTAAAAAAGGCTGCATCACAGAGGTTAAGGTACAGGATTACCAACTGGTAGACCTGGGTTTGAAACCTGGCTGGGAAAAACTGGCCAGCAGCAGTATCTGTTCAGAAGAATGACCTGGCAATTTATATTCTTTAATATGCCACAAAAACCCTGTGGAGTCTTCCCATAGCATCATCATGAGTCAGTTTTGACTCTGGGGCAACTACTTGCTTGCTTCCTTGCTTTTTATAAACATGGTATCAAACTGTAAATCTAGGAGGACACATCCACCCCTGTGCCCCCCTGTATGTTTTGTCACTTGCACAGTTTGGCTTTGGATCCTCATATCTCTTGTTTTAAAAAAAGTTCCTGCTTTTGATGTAAAGTTAAATCAATATCCTTTGTGTCACTGCTGCTGTTTGATGACTGTCTGGGACACACACTGATGCTGTTTTGGACTGCTTAGGAAAAGAGCATAATATGCAGAAGTCCTCAAGTGCCAGATGTTCATTTTGTCAATGGGAAAAATGGAATGTGAGAAGCTTGAAGCATTTCCTCATGCAAGCAGTGTGGTAGCCTTGAAAAGTTGGAGCGTACCTAGTGCAGGGATCTGCAAGTCCCTCATGGGACGACGTCAAGCAGGAACCAAAGTGAAGAGAGCAGGATGATGTCTGGCATGGACAGCCTCCAGAAATGATACTGTTATCTTCAATCAGTTTTGTGGCTTTGAGCTCCTTCCCTCCTAATTAGAGATTTATGTTGTGTCTGTCATTAACTAATGATCACAAAGTGGATGGGTGGGCATTTCCAAAGCTGCTACTGCAGAGAATGCATACTGTTGTCTGTGTTGTAGCTTCAGCATTAGAGAATATGGCCAGCCAACCTGCTTATGTGGGACCTTGAGACCCCAAGTAAAGGTTCTGCATTGTACTTGGGTCTGTGAATGCTTCTTCTGTTACTTTCCCAGTGTTCTTACCTCAACAGCAAAATGTGATGAGAATTCTCTTTTCTGAGGCCCCTGAAATTGCTCTCATGAAATTAGATCTGCACGTAATGTGTGTGGTGGTGGAGTAATCCTTTAGCATTTTCTATTTGATGTCAACACAAGACTTTCCAAAGACACCTCATCTGCCATCTTCTGACTTTGAGACAAAGATAGTTATACATGTTTGCCTGTCAACACATTCTTGGATTATCTCTTTTTTTTAGAGGCACTCAGGTTTATGAGGTTCCGTATAATCTGGTCTGTAAAAATTACGGGCATTTGCTTGTTATTTCATTTGATGTCAACACAAGACTTTCCAAATGCACCTCATCTGCCATCTTTGATATGCATAGCGGCTCAAAATGGGGACCCATTACCTGTCCCTCAGGATCTCCACGTGTATTTACCTGTTTTCTAGCACATGAGGACATGAAGGATGATGGCCATCTGCCACTAAATGGTAGCTCAAGGAGAATGTCCCCCCAAAGTCCTTTTTGGTGCGGAATCATAAGAGGCCAAAGTTCTGACTTTGAGACAAAGATAGTTATACATGTTTGCCTGTCAACCCATTCCTGGATTATCTCTTTTTTTAGAGGCACTCAGGTTTATGAGGTTCGGTATAATCTGGCCTGTAAAAATTATGGGCATTTGCTTGTTATTTCATTTGCTTCTGCCAGTAGACAGTGTATCCACTTGTAAAGTATTTCTTTACTAGCAGGGTGAGCAGCAATTGCCTGGAACTGTGAAAAGTGAAAAAAAATCTTAAATGAGTAAGAAAATCATAGGAGTGTAGACGTAAAACAATGTTTTACATCAATTGCTCATTTCAGTGTTGTTTTCAGAAACTTAAGTAGCTTAATTGTGCTAGTAAATACTACGTATTCAAAGCAGCATTAAGGTTAAATGCACTGATTGCAGTCTAGCTTTGAAACTATCCATAGTGCTGGATTCATGGGGCATTAACAGCTACCTGCATAGGTAGCACTGTGGGTATGGTGCATGACAGAGTTCAGATAGTACTGTGGGTATAAGTCTACCACTAACTCTGTTTGTTTGAAAAGAAATACGGGTTTGCTGTTTTTGCCCATTTACAAGAATGTAAAACTTAAATGGTTAGTGACCATCCCCAGATGTTAATGATACTTTCATTTTGAAGCTGTTCATACTGTATGGTTAAACTGGAAAAAAAGAAGAAAGAGAAGCAATTAACTATTTCTTTACCAATATACAACCACTTTAAATGTATTTATGAATGAAGTGCCAATCAGTTTGTATGTATTTCTGTGCTGAATAATTTGATGGCTGCACTGTGTCTATTATTTACATCTGAAAGAAGTGCTTTTCCAAAGTTTTGTTTTTACCAGAGATGTAATACTCTTCAGGTACTCAGCTTGAAGTAAAACTGAATGGAATGATGATCAGTGCCATTGCCAAGGCAACAGATGCTTCTCTTTCACCCATAAAAGAGAAATTGCTTATGAGCTGGTGAATTTGTTATATTCTGAAACTGGCAGTTGGTACATCTGCATTTTGTGTGCACATTGCATTGGGCAGGTGCCACAGCCAGGACTGGTTGCCTGACTTATGCCTGTTTCATTGCTGGGAAAAGTCATGCCTTCCCTGTTACACTGAGTATGATAAAGCATGTGTCAGGAAATAAATGAAGTAAGTGCAGAGTATGTCATTTGTCTGCAGTAGGCCTTTCATATTGGATTCTTTCTAAGGTCAGACTAATTATCATTCCATTTTTAATTCTATTAACACTCAAGCTATTACTACAGTAAATGGCATGATTTTTAACCATGCTTACATATTGCCAAACTGACTACGCTATCCTTTTATTTACTTGTGATGATTACTGTAGTTTATTTGACATGGTATTGGTAGAATTTGATATATGATTCATTGTGGTAGTGGAGGTTCTAAATGGCAAATTTGTTTCCCAACATATCTTAAATTAGTTTATCATTGTCACTTTTTTGCAGGGGCCTTACCCAACAGAAGCAGAAGTCGATGCTGATCTAATTAATGCAGGTAAGAAAATATTTTTCTGAGCCTCTTAGAAGTTAAATGTCCTATTGTGTTCCTCCAGTTGTAATTGTCAGATCCACAGAATATTCAGATTCTTTGTGAAGAAATGCTTTTAATCAGGTTATGAAATGGTGATTATCATATGGATTTTGCCACTCCACGATACAGATTCCTATTTTCATAAAGGGTGCAAGGAAGACACATGATATTAAGTAGAAAAATGTTCATGTGAATTTGAAGACAGAACAGCTAAAGTATGCTGTACTATGCATGACTAAAGTTATGTAAGTTAGGCTGAATATTGTCACATTGCTGGAATCTACAGCAGTGCTGTAGGAAACTGCTGTAGTGTTTTACTTAGCCCAGAAATCAATTTTTAAAGCTGGGGGATCCACAGGCCTCTGCTTCTGAGGATGACAATTCCACTGTGTTGAACTTTCCTGTCTGCCTCACCCTCTCATAACCCCTTCTTTACAGAGACTCTAAAGTTTATGATGAACGCCATGGATTACTTTTGTGTCCCCTTTCCTTCTCCCAAAACACATATGGGAGAAACATGAGGAACACTGTATCATTTCCTCCTCAAGGTGCTACTTTTTAAGAATGTCATTCAGGCACTCAATGCACCATAATTCTTATCTCTTGGCACTCAAGGAGATGGATGCCATGTATAAGCCCCGGCACAAGTGGTAAGATTCCCTTACTAACCGCTCTTGACTTTTATATGATTTCTTCAGTCCAGCATAGATACTAGAGACCATAGTCCTCTATCTCTCTGACACCTAATAAGAGAAATTAAGTGCTGTGGGCATGTTAACAGAGTGTGTACTCCTTTACCAATTTGTGTTCAAGGACCTCAGCTATTCATCTCACCACTCCTAGTTTTATTCCCACCTTTTTGGATGAGTGGTGAAGACTTCATATAGATTACTGTGACGGCTAAGAAAGTGGACTACCAAGTAGCTTATAAATTCTGCTGTGCATATAGGTTCATAGGTATATACTAGGCTAATGACCACCAGGGCCTTTATAAGCCTAGCTGAGCAATCCTTCCCATTTGTCTCCTTATGTGTCATTAGTGATGCAATCCTTCCCATTTGTCTCCTTATGTGTCATTAGTGATTATTAGGAAGGAGGTATTGTCGGGAAGTTTCTAGAGGTTATTGGGGCGTATGTTGGTTTGGGCACTACTATCTGCTCTATCTGTCAAGATATGAGGGTCATACCCAGGATGAATTTCCTATTTCCCACCCATTAGTTAAGGTTATGCTTAAATAGGGTTAGGGATGAACTCTGCTTCGCATTGATGAGGAGCCTGTTCCAGAGCATGGGATATGGTTTGGCCAGAGCTGTCAGTTCATTTTTGTGCTTGTTCCGGATGCTGTAGAGGAGGTATCAAAAACAGCAGACTAGATACCTGCATTAAGAGGAAAGTGATGGTTTTTTAAGCCACTCCAGATCTTGTCAGAGATATTCTTATGGAAATTCAAGTCCTCGTCTCGTGGAGGGTATTTATGATTCCCTGTTATTCTCTTCCTCTGCATTCCCTAAGCCTACCCAACAAAAAAGAAGTTGCTGAAGCATCATTCAGTCTTGCCACCCCACCCTATGCCTGCTAAGTTATTCAAGAGGATAATCCCTCCTCAGCTGGGATGTAGTAGTTCTTCTTTTGGTCTCAGACTGCCAATGGAGTAGTTCTCCCATTTCACTATAGGTTGAAGACTCATCACAAAGAGCCAGTGATTCCTTAATGTGATCAGTCTTAGTCATGTGTTGTGGCTCACTGGTCCTCCAAAAAAAAATAGCTCCTCTGGAAGGTCAGTCCCTTTCAGTGGACCTCTTAGTTTCCCCCAGATGGTATTCCTTAAGAGACAATAGAGGATATACTATTTTTTCTGAGGTTGGAGGTTTAATTCCCATTTGTTCTTTGTCTGGAAAGGATTAGTGATTTCTGTCCCATCCCAGACCTTAATAACTTCAACTAACATAAACAAAATATCCACTTTTGGATGTCGATCCAGCAGAAGCACCTTACCTAGATCTTCTATATTTTCTGAATGGTAATCCTGGAGAGAACAGATATGTTTTGAATATCAAAATCTGTAGGCCACATGAGATATTCTTTTAGCCATCTGGGTGGATGTCACTTTTTAGTTTAAAATCTTACTGTATGAGTTTTTTTAGCATCCAGAGCCTTTAGCAAAGTGTTTGTCATGGCAAGCAAAGGTTTTATAGGAGAAATGTCTTCATATGTTCCCCAGTCTAAATGACTGGCTGTCATACCTCTCAACCTGCAGACCTTAGACTCTAAACCAATTGTCTAGCCCTGTCCTGGAGCTGCAGTGTCAAATCCCATACCTGCTCTAAGTCCTCTAGAAGTTGTGCATTCCACAAGAAATCTGGACAAAGACTAAAATAATGTGAGGGGTCTCGAAAATAGCGACAGATTTTAAATATTGCTCTTATAAACTTAGAAAGTTGCTAGGATAACATGATTTGTTTTGGCATGTATTTTCTAAAGGATATGACATTTGAAACTCAAATGTATGCCATTATTTAATGACTTCAGTACTCAGTGATTTGTCAGAAAACCACTAATTTTATGTGGAGCAGACTGAAAATAATATTTAAAAATTTGGACAGTCTATTAGAATCTGGACAATTGAGAGACTGGGTCTTGGTATCTCTGTTCAAAGTCTTAGTGGAAACGTCCCTGCAGTATGTTTTCCCTTGGCTTTATTCCATGATGGGTCATCATAAATTGGTTGATGTTCTCTTTGGCTTCTACTCAGAACATTGCTTGTCTAGGCACAGAGCTGGACACTGTCCAGTCTCAGTCATTCCTGCTCTTGTTGAATCCTGGAGATCAGGACCTTGGTCAACTAAGTGAGGGTATAGTGCAAGCAGGACTCAGGCCCAGACAAACATTCGCTCTCACTCTGTCTACATCTTCATGGCTTGTTTGCTTGCCTGAGGATGTGAATGTTGCAGCAGTGTGTAAGGTGTCAGCTGCAGGGCCACTACATAATTGCAGTGGCAGTATGCTGTGAATTGTTAGTGCCTGCAAAGGTACCACATGATCACAAACTGTTTTCTGTTGTCAGCCTTCTTTCATCAGACCCTGGTTTGGTGGATCACTCTACTAATTTCATGTTGAGTCAACACTTTCTGTTGTCAAGCTTGGTGCAAATTTGCATAACAGATGCTTTCTTTGAGGGGAGGGTAACTCATTTCAGTTCTTATATGTTGCAGGAGGTGTGAATCCCTTATAGACTTGGAGATGCATCCGTTAGGTGGAGCTAAGATCAGTTCTGATGACTGTAAAGGACTTGGAGGTGAAGCTGCTTTTGGGATCTCTCCTTATCCAGTCATACTGCCAGTCGAATATTTGGTATCTAAACAAGGGCAAAATTGTGCTGTCTTTGCAGGAAGGTGATGCTCATCTGCTAGTGGCCCATAGACAAGGGCATGGCTGTCGGTGCACTTCACATTCCTGGGAGAATAAACAAGCTAGAAGAGACTCTAAACCAATTGCCTAGGACTCTCCTGGAACTGCAGAGTCAGATGCCATATCTGCTGTAAGTCTTCTAGAAGTTGTGCATTCCACAGATTGACTTATTTGTCTTATGGAGTATGACCCCCCCCCTCCCCCTGCCAAAACACACACACACACACACACACACACACACACACACACACACATACACTTTTGCTCAGTTCAGAAGGGCAAGGGGAGGCAGAGGGATATATCCTGTTCAGCTCTTGGCACAGGAGGTTCCTGCAAGCATTCCTATTGATTTCATATCTTCATTTTATTTTTATTTTTATTTTGAAGAGGTAAGTCTGCTGGACTAACAGAGCCCCTTTTCAGACATGACCTAACTGCTAATAATTAAAAATGGTTAAAGAAGACAGAGACTATTAATATTAAATTACAAATTGAGGAAGGATAATTTACAAAAAAAAACAGAACCCAAGAAATAGCTTGAAAATAATCCGGAGAAATCGTGAAGGAGGCTGTGTTTTAAGCATTCCAATTCCTGGCATTAGCGGTAGTTGTCCTAGTTTCAGTAGAGGATGTTCTTCATAACTCACTTGGTAGCAGACTCCACCTCACAGCCTGACTACTACTGCTGCTGCTGTAGAGCCTGTACTCCTTCCTGATTTGCTGTCTGGCGTCTGAGGCAGTCAATGAACTGCTAGAAAGCTCTCCTCTGTGCTGGCCTTTGTGAGTGAAATATTTCGCAATCTGTGCATAATGGTACCTAATGGCATCTCTTCTTTTTACCTTACAACAGCTCCTGACCTGTCTGTGAACACAGTATGATCTCAACCCTCAGTTACTTCAAGGTCAGGGTGCACACATCAGCTGTTTCACACATCTTGACCTTGTGGAGGGCAGGAGAACATCATAATCAGCAGGTTTACCTATCCACTGTTTGAGTCTGCTAGATTGGAGATGAAGGTCATTTCACAAAAACTTGTCTTACTGGTGTCCTTCACTATAGCACATTGGATCTTGATGCTTCAGGTTCTCCCATGTTCGAAAACATGTCTGGACCTTCACAAGGAGTATGTATCCCTAGGATGAGTTGATTCCTCCTTCTAAAGGTAGTGTCATAGTATTCTTTGAACTAATCCATACAAGTATCTCAGTTTAACTCTTAATTCATGGCTCCCATCACTAACACATTTCTGCCATGTCCCTCTACCTTCTGTCATCCGGCTGTTACATGTCACTCCACATTTTCCCTTCAAACAGTTCCTACTTCCTTCATCAAATCCCTCCTGTGCAAGATCAAGCCATGTTCCCCCTCTGCAGACAGTCTTCTTAATGAATTCCTAAAAGTGGCTGCTGACTCAGTTGCCTACCCAGTCTCAATAATGATTAATAGATCCATCAAGGCTTATGTCTCCTCCCTGTGAAAAAAATCCTTCATCCTTCCTCCACAAAGGCGGCACCTCCACAGAAATCTCTAAGTGTAGGCCAACTGATATTCTTTCACCACTATCAAAAATTCTTTAAAAATGTATCCATAAGCAACTTTTTTAAAAACCTACTTCACAGTAATCTTCTCTCTCCCATCAACATGGATTCAGACCAGCACGCAACACTATCACTGTTTTACTATTCTTTACTGACGCTGTCAACAAAGCTCATGACTCAGGAAACTGTTTCTTCTCTGTTCTTAGATGTATCCAAAGCCTTTGTTACTGTGTCCCACCCACAACTCTTATCCCAGCTATCTCTTCTGGGATTAACCAAAACATCCTTACAATGGTTCAGTAGCTATCTCTCTAACAGATATCAGTCCATCAAAATGGAACTCTAACTTCTCTCCTTATTTACCTGTTAGCACTGGGGTACTCGTAGGCTCACTACTAGGTCCACTTCTCTTCAACATTTTTAGTAGCCATCTTAATACTGCCACCAAACAAGCCACCCTAATTCAGTATACTGATGACTCTACACTAATCTGCTCTGCCAGGACTCTCATCTACAGAGTTTAACTCATGAAGCATTCACTTTCACTGAGTTTTGGCTCACCAACAACCATTTATTACTTAACCAAAATAAAAACTGCACTTCTATTTTTACCAAAACAATTTTCTCCAGATACCCTATTACTTCTCTGAACAATACTTTAAATTGATGTGGTTTCACATACACAACTGTTAGGTGTAACTGTTGACAACAGTCTTAAGTTTGACCTAGATATCAGCAACAACATAACAAAAAAAAAATAATCAAAAACTGGGCATGATGTATAGGGCTAAGAAATTCATCTCTAACTCCACAATTGTAACCCTTGCCACCACCTCTTACCCTCCCTTCCTTCCTTCTACATGCTTCACCTATTCTAACCAATCTTCACTCTTCTCTCATAGCAAAACTTAGCCAATGTTACAATAAAACAGCTAAATTTGCCACAGGGCAGGCCCACTACTCTCACTATTGCTCTGCTCTCGAGTCCCTAAATTGGCTCGAACTACCCCAGCTTCTCATCTTTAATCAACTAACATTAACTCAAAAAATACTGTACAACTCCTCCTTTTTGCAAACTACATCATCACTGCTTCAATACTATATTCCATCTTGTGATCTACGCTCCTCTCACAAGTATCTACTATCTATTTACAAACCTCAGAGATCTTACAGGGTAAATCTGTGCTCTCACTGTGATTTCAAATCATGGAAAAGTATTGCAGAAGCAATCAGACTTTTACCCACTACTATACCTTCAAGTCTAGGCTGAAAGAACATCTAACCAATAATTGGATCTGCCCATGCTCATTGTCATCTTAGTACTCTTTTTCTATTCCCGTCTTCCCCACTCTTAATAACATTTCTGTTGATATATCCTACTTCCCTTCGTGCATTACCTACTTTCTAATTTCACCTCTCTTTAATTCCTTAACTTTCTAATGTCTTTTCTTTATATTCTTAAACTAACATTTATCTATCCCAGAATTTCACTGAAATGTACTATTTAGTTCTCTTGCCAGAAAGAGTATATGGGTTTTACTTGTTTTTCTTTCGGCTTTTCCCAGTTAGGGGTCGCCGCAGCGGAACTCCGGTCCGCTAATGATTGGCAGTCTATTTTTACGGTGCCGAGGTGCCAGCCCGACACCCAACCTTCAACGAAGGCACTCCCATTCACACATGTCTTTCGAACGCCACTCGACCATGGGGAGGACATGCAGACTCCACACAGAAGGCGCTCCAGCTGAAAATCGAACGGGAGAACCTCTTGCTGTGAGGTGACAATGCTACCGGTGCACCACTTGCTACCTATTACTTATTCTGTTATATCTCTAATGCATCATTATGTAACATGATGTGATGACCCACCACTGGACCAGTAATTAAGGAGCCTCAATTCTCACCACTGGTAACAGCGGGGGATGTACACTGAGAGGATGACAAGTACACACACAGTATATCTAGATGCAGCTCTCTGCATCAAGAGAATTTTCCCTTAAGAGCACACACAGCCCACAGTCAGTCCGGGGCTGCTTTTTCCTTCTTTCTACCGATCCCCATTAAGACTTCCCATTGGCACAGCTATAGAGTTGAGATCTCAGCTGAGTGGCCGAGCCAAGACCTCCAGCACTCTCTCTGTCTAACCAATGCTTCGTGTCCCTGCCCAAGTAGCAGACACTCACACTCTTTGAAATTTGATTTATGCACACACACACACACACACACCTGGGAAAGGCTGGCGCACAGGTTTACTAGCTACGCCACCTTTTGCCCAGACTGTAAGGTAGTTGTCACCGCCACTAGCCAACTCCTTATCAGCTGTTTAAAGGCCCTTAAGAAAGGATGCCCAATCTTACTGTATAATATTACTATTAATACAAATGGTAGTTTGACCAAGAGCAAGGCTATTAGGAGTGGCCCACAGTGTCAACAAATAAATATGCATATACTCTCAAAACTTAAATATCTCTAGACAGGTCGGCCACAATGAAAGGTTTAAATGTATTTAATAATAAGTAATAAAAGAACAAGAAAATACTCAGTATATAATCACAGTGACATCAGAGTTCAAAATCACAGGAAATATTTAAAACAACATTGCAGGACAGTCTCAAATGAATAAAGAAAAATATCTATACTAAGCTTCACTATATTCCTGACTGTATCTAAGCGAATTATTATACCTTACTTAACTTACTTAATAAGAGCAAGGCAGATGTGGTGAATGGATCTTCTAGTTGTTGTCAGGTCACAGACAGAATCCAGAATCATGTCCCTCTCCAAGAGACTTCCTAAATTAATATTTCAAATATTACTGCTGGGATAGCGGCATAATTAATCATTTCTTGTCATCTGACTCTTTCCCATGTGAAATCTCTACTGTTGGAAGCTAGCAATATTTAGCATCTTCCTGTGAAAATATATAGACCTCAGATCTTTGGCAGATGATGGAAGTCATAAAACAATTGTAGTAATTATTTCACTCCAAAGACAAAGCTTCTCAGCACAGAAATTGTATCTGTAGCTGCCATAAAGTAATTACATTTCAGCTATTTTCTGAAGTTTTGCCAGACTGAAGTTAATCTCCTGTGTTCCAGTTTCCACTGTTAACATATATACATTTAAACAATAGTGCATGTACATTTCTGTTCTGTTCCAGTATGACACGCTGCCGTTACATTTTAAACAACGCTTTATAAAATATATTTTCAACACACAAGTCTGCACAAACTTAGTTTGATATATACATAACATTCAGTTATAATACATTTGTAACACAAGCAGCTTATATGATTCATGTTGATATTCACAAATGACATAATTATTTACAAAATTCCAGATAGCTGTGCTGGCAGTATCTCCTTTCGTGACACTTCTTCTCCCTCAAAGACTCAAAGTGACCCTTGAGAAATTAGCTTATCCGGGAATACATTACCTCATACCCTGTCTTGAGATTCAAGCTACCTTTGCATTGCTGACTCTGACTCCATTATAGTGTTGCAGTGTCATATCATGTGCCTGCAGCCCTAGGCTCCACCATAGTAACTTTGAAGTTTGCTGGCTGGCTCCCTGTAGCCATAGATGTCCCTCAGTCTCTTCCTGCCTCCTACTGCAAATACATATCACCAGGGCCTCTCTATCATGGTAAGGTTTCATGGTGTTAATATGGTACAGTTTGCACCCCAGCCCCTAGCCTAGCAGTTCTACTATGTAGTTAACATCACTGACCTTTGTTACCACTTTGAAGGGTCCCTCCTAAGC
Organism: Protopterus annectens; assembly: GCF_019279795.1. Taxonomy (NCBI): domain Eukaryota; kingdom Metazoa; phylum Chordata; order Ceratodontiformes; family Protopteridae; genus Protopterus; species Protopterus annectens. The sequence continues at coordinate 1,829,500,815 of NC_056725.1, forward strand.
TGCCTGCAGCTTATTGTGTCTGACAGGAATGAGTATCATAATCTGAAGCCCCACAGCACACTTTCTAGCTCAAGCATTCCTATCATACTAGACCTTTTTCTGCTGCTGGGCTTCTGCCAGGTTCTTCTGGGTGCAAAGTCCATGAGTTCCCTGAGCTGTGTCTTGAGGTTTAGGACATATGCTACAACAAACTTCTTGTGGAATTCACACTCCCTCTCCTGCTCATCTTGAATCATATCTAGAGTTCCCCTCATCCTATGCCCATACAACAACTCAAAGGGTGAAAAACTTGTGGATTCCTGGGGCACCTCTCAGTAAGCAAACAACAGTTGGGGCAGATATTTGTCCCATGCCCACTTAAACTGGTCTGCAAATGCCCATAGCATGGTCTTTAGTGTAGAGATTAAACTCTCAACAAGACCATTAGTCTGAAGGCAGTAGGGGGTGGTCTTTATGTGCTTTAACCCACAGTGCTCCCACAGACAAGCCATCAGGTCTGACATGAAACTGGCACCCCTGTTAGTCAGTATTTATTTTGGGAAACCTACCCTGCTGAAAATCTCTAACTAAGCATTTGCCACCTTTTCTGCCAAAATGGAGGACAAACCCACCACCTCAGGGTATCTGGTAGCATAATCTACTACCACTAGGATATACTTCTTCCCTGTGGAACTTGGAGTATTCAGAGGCCCCAGAATATGCATAGCTACCCTCTGAAATGGCTCTTCAATCACAGGCAAAGGCATGAAATTTGACCTTGTCTCCTGCCTTGCCTACCTTTTGGCATTGCTCACAAATCCTGCAGTACCCTGTTACGTCCCTGGAAATTTCAAGCCAATAAACATTCCATATAATGCGTTTCTGGGTATGCTTTATGCCCATATGACCTGCAAAGGGAATGTCTTGGGCTATGGCTAAAAGTGCCATAAGGCTGTGGGCACTACCAACTGCAGTATTCTCTCACACTCTATCCCTCCCTCAGAGGTCCACTCTCTGTACAGTAACCCTTTGTCCCAGTATATGGATTCCCCTTTTCCTTGAGAATCAAGTGCCTCCCTGGCTACTTCCCTCAAGCTTTGTAATGTAGGGTCTGAGAGCTGAGCCTGCCTCAGCTCTCTCATTGTAACCCTTCCCAGCTCCCCTTCCACAGGAAGTCTGGTATCCTCTGACAGTGGTGTGTTACTGTCAGCCTGGGTACTACTACTCATCTCTGCCCTTGCAGTCACTCTTTCCAAGAGAACATCAATACCCACTAGCAGCTGTAGCTCACATTCAGTCTTACTGCTACAGGGTAGCTCCTTCCCTAAAGTAGCCACCTCATCAGTCCTGGCTTCAATTTTGCGGCCTGTCTGGGTCCCCCCAGGCTACCAGACCTACATGTCTGTCTCCAAGCCTGAGTGCATGTAACTGCATGCAGACAAGGTACTGCATTATCAAAATCATTCCCTACCAGGATATCTGCAGGGATATCCTCAAACACACCTACTTGCTTGCTTCTTTTTCCACCCTGCCAGTCAAGGTGAACCCTAACCAAACGTATTTGGAATGGGGTCCTTCCTAAACCTCTGACTGGAGTAGACTGCCCAAGCAAGTAGTGCTCCTGTTTAACCATTGTAGGCTTCACAATGGTTAGGTCAGAGGCTGTGTCCCTCTTAACAGTGGCCTGTTTCCTCATTTACTAAGGTAGGGTATAACCTCTTTTGGTAGTTTGAGACCCTTGTTGTCTCCAACTTACCACTGGCATTCTGTCATTCCCACTTTCTAGCTCTCCCACCTTTTGTTCCCCAGCTTGCCTCCATGGACATCTATATGCTACATGCCCCACTAGTTACATTTAAAACATGTAAACCTTGATCTTGGCCATATACCTGAACTAGTGGTTTCCCCTGCTACTGGCAGTTTAGGCTGCCTACTATGGGTACCCGTATACGCATGTGCAGCACTGGGTATCCCTTTCCTGTGCAATAATGCCCTGCTTGCTAGGTGTAGGTCACTCTTTTTCTCCAACTCATCTGCAGTCCTGTATTCCCTATCTGCCAACCAGATTCTCATGTCCACAGGCAAAGTGGTAAGGGCTTGTTCCCTCACTAAAATGCCTGCCAGTCCTTCAAAAGTGGTGACCTGACACCCACTCACCCATCTATGAAAATAAGTGCTTAACTCAGCAATATATTCACACACACATTTTTAAGTGCCTTGCATCTATGCTCACGAAACTTTTTTTTCTGTAAGCTTCAGGTGTTAACTTAAAACATTCTAGTAAACAATTTTTAACAGTATTATAATTTAAGCAATCAGTATCAGACAAATTAGAAATAGCAGTTATAGATTTACCATGGAGTAAGGAGGTCAGGAACCGTACCTAGAGCCCTTGGTCAACATTATACTGTTTACAAACCCTTTCAAACATATGAATAAAACTATCAGTATTATCACCCTCTAGAAGTTGTGGAAGAAATTTACTGGCCTTTATTGCTTCTGAGGTTCAGTTACCTCCCTCCCCATTATCTCCATGATACTGGAAAAGAGTCAGCGTCTCCTTTTCATGTTGCCTCTGCCTCTCATTTTCTTCAGCTTCTCGATATCTCAGTTTCTCTGCTGATTTTGCTTCAACCTCCAAATGCTGTAGTCTCTCTGCTGATTGTAGTTCTAACTGTTTGACCTCCAATTCAAGTCTGGATAACTCCAGACAGATTTTTAAGTCCTCTGCAGCAAAGTTGAACTGTCCATTTTCTGAGAGTTGTACATCCCCAAGGCCAATCTGGTTGTCCTACTGGTTGCTGGTCTGTGATGCAGTTGTGGTTAAGGCTGCAATCATTTCTGCTTTAGTCAGGTTGGCATGCATCAGTCCTTTGGCTTGGCACATCTCATCCAAATGGCTCCTTGTCAGCTTGCCATACTCCTCTGCTGACATCTTTGCCTTCTCTCCCTAACTAAGCTAACAAAATTAAATAAAACTATTGTGATATGAAACTCTGAATGTCTACTGTGTGGCTGCTTGAGAGTACAAACACCTTCTTTACTGACCACTGTTTACAGGCTACAGGAGTTCAATATCCACACCACTGAATCCTAATATGTGATGTGGTGATCCCACCACTGCCAACCAATAAATGTGAAAACCCACCACTGGTCCAGTAATCAAGGAGCCTCAATCCTCACTACTAGCAATAGTGGGGGAAGTACACTGAGAGGATGACAAGTACACAGACAGTATTTCCAGATGCAGCTCTCCGCATCAAGTGCAGTTTCCCTTAAGAGCACACACTGACCGCAGTCAGTCCAGGGCTGGTTTGTCCCTCTCTCCAGATCCCCAGTAAGATTCCCCACATGCACAGCTATAGAGTTGAGATCTCAGCTGAGAAGCCAAGCCAAGACCTCCAGCACCCTCTCTATTCAACCAGTGCTTTGTGTCCCTGCCCAAGTAGCTGACACACACACTCTCTTTGAGGTTTGATTTACACACACACTCACCTGTAAAGGCTGGCACTTTTGCTCATACTATAAGGTAGTTATCACTGCCACCAGCAAACTCCTTATTAGCTACTTAAAGGCCCTTAACAAAGGGTGTCCAATTTTACTGTGTATTGATGCTATTAATACAAATGGTAGTTTGACCAAGAGCAAGGCTATTAGGAGTGGCCCACAGTGTCAACAAATAAATATGCAAGTACTTTCAAAACTTATTTATCTCTAGACAGATCAGCCACAATGAAAGGTTTAAATATATTTAATAATAAAAGAACAAGAAAATACTCAGTATATAATCACAGTGATGTCAGAGTTCTAAATCACAGGAAATATTTAAAACAACATTGCAGAACAGTCTCAAATAAGTAAAGAAAAGCTTCACTATATTCCTGACTGTAAGAAAATTACTATACCCTACTTAACTTACTTAATAAGATCAAGGCAGATGTGGTGAATGGATCTTCTAGTGGTTGTCAGGTCTAAGACAGAATACAGAATGCTGTGTTTCTCTAAGAGACTTGTTAAATTAATATCTCAAATATTACTGCTGGGATAGCTTGCAAAATGACATAATTTCTTGTCATCTGACTCTATCCCAGGTGACCCCCCCACACACACACTGTTGGAAGCTAGCAGTGTTTAGCATCTTCCTGTGAAAATACATAGACCTCAGATCTTTGGCAGATCCTGGAAGTCATAAAATATTTGTAGTAATTAGTTCACTCCGAAGACAGTACACAAAGCTTCTCAGTACAGATGATGTGTCTGTAGCTGCCATAAAGTAATTTAATTTCTGCTATTTTTCTGAAGTTTTGCTTGATTGCAGTTAACCTCTTGTATTCCAGTTTCCACTGTTAAAATATATACATTTAAACAGTTACAATAGTGCATGTACTTTTCTGTCCTATTACAGTAGGACACACTGTGGTTATATTTTAAACAGCACTTTATAAAATATCTTTTCAACACACGTCTGTACTAACATAGTTAGATATACACATGACATGCAGTTATAATACATTTGTAACACAAGCATCTTATATGAATCATGTTGATATTCTCAAATGACATATAATTATTTACAAAATTCCAGATAGTTGTGTTGGCAGTATCTCCTTTCATAATGCATGCATATTAGGAACTGTTTTCTATCTTGTATACAATGTATGGTCAACTTTATTGCTTGCCTTATATTTTGCTTATTTTATTTTATTGTATTCACAAATTGTATTACTTTGTTATTGTCTTAATATTTGTGACCATTGTTCAATTTTAATTCTGTTTAATGTGTATTGTGGAGATTTTCTCCCCAGGCTGCCACTGAAAATGAGATCATACCCAGTCAGACTTTCCTTGTAAACGAATGTCAAATAAACAAAAAAGTCTTATTTTTCTTCACTGGGATGGAAGGGAGAATAGGGTACTTTTCACCTTTGATATTCATCATTAGTTCAGATTTTACCCAAAATGGATATGTGATTTTTTTTTAAAGATGGACCAATTTACCTCCTTTCATTTCAGGAAGGGATAGGCTTATTGTCAAGTAGACACTTTCCAGCTATATTGTATTCTGCATCGGATGACAGGCCTTATTTCCTAATGGCAGTTACTGTGATCAAATGCACCCCACTTGAGGAGTACCTATCTTCAGTGTGAGCATCAGAACTACAGTAGAGAGTTGATTATCCAAACTAATTGGGACCTAGGGTAGTTTGGATAATCAAACATATAATTGAACCAGATAAAAAAAACTTCTAAAATTTTGTTATTTTCTGTATGCAGGTAAACACTTTTCAACCATTCAGTGATTCCATTGGACAGGGTGTCTGCAGTGGTGCAGTGGTTAGCGTTGTCACCTCACAGCAAGAGGTTCCCTGGTTCGATCCTCGGCTGGGATGCCTTTTGTGCAGAGTCTGCATGTCCTCCCTGTGGTCGCATGGGTTTCCTCTGGGTGCTGTGGTTTCTTCCCACATCCCAAAGACATGCTGTAGGTGGATTGGATACTCTAAATTGGCCCTAGATGTGAGTGCGTGCGTGTGTGCCTTCCGTGGAAGGTTGGGCGCCGGGCTGGCAAATTGACACTGTAAAACTCCACTGCCAATCATGAGCATACAGGTGATCCGCTGTGGCGACCCCTAACCGGGAAAAAGCTGAAGGAAGAAGAAGTGATTCCAGTGGACAATAAAGAATATTTTTCACACACGAGCTGGAGACAAGCTTAAAAAACATGCCCAACTGAATATGTATATTGTTTACATATTCAGACGTATGATATTTCCTACCTGAAAACTTTGGAAGGCTGGTTCAGATAATTGACATTTTGCATAATCAATGTTCAGATAATCGACTCTCTTCTGTATCTTTATTGCAGACATTTGGTCTTTGCTGCATACATTCTTCATGCATTATTATCACAACTAAAATTTGCACTGGAAAATTTGGCTGCAGGCAACCCTATTGTATACAATCTAGCTCTTTCCACCATAGTAATTTACTTCTTGAGACTGTGAATCCTCAAAGAGGATCCTTAATATTAGCTATAACACATATGGTTGAGGACCCTCCTTGATACATCGGATATACCTTCTCTCCATAACTAGCTTTTACTGTATGAGTTTCAGTAAGTTGGGCAAGTTTATACTTACATTATGCTTACCTTGATTGTAGTTTCTTAATTTGAAGAAAAGTGCTTGCTAATTGCTGAATAGTGAAGTTATATTTGCTGGCAGCAGATGCAGCTGTGTGTCTTATGTGATATCGTGAAATGCACCAAAACTTCCTTAAAAATTGCTGACTTGTGATTGGTGCACTCGGCAAAGACCCCATCAAGGACAGACTTCTTTACAGATAACTGATATGGTAAGAGTGTTGTATTATTTGCATGCCATAATTTGCTTGGCAGTTTACAACCTGATGGTTATTTCAGAGGCCATGTGTCAGGTCAGCTGTGGTGAATTTCCAGTCTATAAACATATCCACCACATTAACATTTCTGATGGTATCTGGCAATCATAATACTGAGTCACTTGCTTTTCAGCCGTGAAAATATCTGTGTTGGCAAGCAGTTATGCTTATTTATTTTTTGTGTTGATGGCAGATGTTTATTTGAGCATCTGGTGGTATCAATAAGAATATGTGGTGTAAAGTTCAAGTTCATAAATATAGCTATGTTATTTAAGGATTTGTAAATAAGACAAAGTTTGCCTTAAAATATAATGTAGGACATAGAATGGAGATTCAGGAACCCCAATCTGCTTTCATAGTTATTTTGAAGGTATGTCTCTTTAAGGTGACATGGTATCCTTTATGAGTTTGCTGATTTAATGCTAGTGTACAAATGAATAGATTTGTACATTCTTTCACAAACTTTATTGTAGATTGGCAAAAATAGTCATGAAATATCGGAATAACTGCTTTATAATGTTATTGTCTTCTTATAATAGCTCACATGCTTCCTTTTAAGGCAGTTTAATTAGGTATTGTAATTCCTGTGTTTGTTAATGTGCTTACCTTGATTTGTTAAGACTATTAACTAAATTCATTTTGCTACATGAAAATTACACAGACAGTGACTTGAAAGCAGTAATGCTTATTTTGTGATCCATACACCATTGCAATAGTTTATTAGTATTAGATTTTTTTTCTGAATTTGGCATACAGAGACTCTCAGATAAAAGAGAAACCCAAGACCAAAAACTTGTACACTGCTGTCTGTGACATCTGACCATGAAGGTGAACAACACTGACCATGACTTTATTGTTTATTCTTTCCAGTAAGTAAGTAATCTTTGGTGTGAAATGGTCATAGTTACCCTTCTTTTTAGACTAGAAACAATGCATGTATGGGAAACTTTGCTTACTGAATGCCTTACCAAGATATAAGAATATTGTCACAGCTAAATTACTTGCCTCAGGAATGCATTAATTCATAGCATTTCACAAAATAAGTAAAACAGCCATTAGAGTGGGATGCAGATGATAATAGATCAGACCTGTGCACTGGCCTGCCAGCTGCAATGCCAGTATCCTCTGGTTAAAAAATGATGTAGCATGTAGTATATGTGCTGGAGACATATGCTTTGCTGTCCCAAACCATGTATGCATTGTAGCTTTTACAGGCATGTACAGAAAGAGTATGCTCAGAGAGAAAGGCATAGCAGACCCTCAAGTATTCAAGAGTATATGTTAACCACTACTAGCAGAATTAAAAAAAAAGAGAGAGACAAAACAACATGGCTGCCTAGATGATGGGCATACGACTATTGGCACTGTCCTTTTTATATGGAATAAATAGGCAGTTCTGGTGGGGGGGGGGGGTTAGTTGATCATCAGGCACAGGGAGATACAAAAAGGATTAAAAAAGGCTAGCAATTAGAGAAGTAATGTTGAAATATGCATTGGTGTACATTGTTATTTTCTGAGGAGACTGTTTTATATACTAGTACTCTTGCAGTGATACTGCTAGTAATAACCAGTTGCCACTCAGCTATGGGTTATTGTTGTTACAAAATTATTTTACCTTTATATAATCTTTTATATTTATGTGTATGTCTGTGTTTAGCTGTGAGTTCTTCTACTCTGCAAAAAAATGGCTGGCATAATTGTTAAAGTCTTTACTTCATAGATACAAGGTAAAGGCTTTGATTATTACCTCTGGTTACTGGCTAGGCTTGTAATAGTCTGCAGACTGATAGCCCAATATTTACCTATGAACCTATAACTGTCACAAAATAAGTTGGTGTTTCAAAGTAGTGTATCTTGTGATTATCCCTAACATTGAGTGCAATACTTTGGTCACATAATTTTCTACTTTTAGATCAGGTGTTTAAATATAGTTAATCAACATTTGTACAGGTTAGAGGTGTCAGAGTTTAGATAATAATACACAGAAGCTGTGCTTATGTTAAATTTATTGACTGTAACAATCCATGAAGATGGTCTTGTTAATGTTGGAGTTACTTGACTTAAGACCATATATGTCATTACATTTTATTTAAGACAGAGTAGAACTTGTCCCAAGTGTTTTGATGCATCAATCATGGGTTAAACAGAATGCCACTCCTTGATTCTTTGCTAATGGCAGAGACAGTCTCTTCTTATGTAGTTAGAACTACAAATCTTGACATGGTTGAAGTGGCACATACCCCAAAAGAGTAAAGGAACTTTCTTCATGCCTTTTGACAGATTTTTTATCACCTGGAGTCTTCTCTGGAAATAAGATATAAGCCTAGTGGGACGAATGCGCGGGTAAATAACTGCAATAAGCTATGTTTTGGAAAGGGTATTCTTTCATATTACTCTCTGAATTAATGGATGGAAGGATCTGAATGACAGCAGGCCATGTTTTAAAATCACTACCATAACTTGTGCCCATTAGATTAAGCAATGTGCTGGTTTAGTTACGAGCTGAAAAAAAAAACACTGTACTTGATGCAATCTTGGAAATTGTTGGCATAAGAATTACTGAAAGCTGTAAAGTCCATTTAATTCCTACATATTTGGTGTCTTTAGCTGTAACATAGGTATGTGAAGTCTCTAAGCATGTTAAGTCAGAGAGAAGGGTATTATTATCATTTTCAGAATGAAAAGTTGTCCTGTTGGCAGAAATCATTGGCAGCCAAACTATACATTACTGTAGGTAAACCATAAAATATTTCTACAGTACGATTCAGTCAACAATATTACTTATTGGATATAACAGCCATGCCAGCATTTCATCCTTGTCTTGGTTGATCATCTCCATGCTTGCTTCAAGGTGTGAGAAAGGAGCTCCACATAAGTTATGGGGATTATGTCAAAGATGTGCAGTGCAGTAGCCAGCTCCATTGCAGACAGGAGTAAAGCTTTGACTATGACCAGGATGACCAGAGTTCAGTTAGTGGCTCAGGTATGACGAGGATGACCAGAGTTCAGTTAGTGTCCCGGGTATGATCAGGATGACCAGAGTTCAACTAGTGGCTCAGTTATCTTTTGGATCAGGTGGTGGGAAGGGAGGAACACAAGGATGTGCCTGCTCACACCTTTAGATGGGAGAGGAGAGTTGGCCAAGCTGTAGTGGAGGGTATGTGCTGCTGTTATATTCTCAATAGAAGCCAGAACTCTATGTGGCTTCTGAGCTGGACATGTGGGCAGACCTGAAGGCATTGCTGCCATTGTGCTAAGGGAAGGGAGACTTCAAGGAGCTGCACTTACTACATTCAAAGCTTCAGTGATGATGTCATTATGTATACATAGCAATATTAGTGGCACAAATGTTTGTGTTGTGGTAGTGCAGGTGGATGTAAATGATCCCATGGCACTTGGTGAAAAGACGTTCACTGATGCTTTGGCCAAATTTCTCCTAGTAGTATAAACACCATATCAGGTCTTCCCTGAAAAGAATCCAAGAGCCTAGTGGGACTAACCTGGTCAAAAATGATAAAAAAGTAAATAAAAATGAAATGAGTACATAGTTTTGCAATGACTTCTCTCAAACCTCTGTGAGCAGCAGTGAGTGGCTACTGGTCACCACAGTCTGGAGGTGTTATAGTCCCTGGACAACATACACATAAATAGCAAGATTATGAGCTGAAGGATAGAGAAGATCATCCCCCAAATTAAGAAATGTTCCTACCGCAGAGTTAAGAAAAAAAAAGAAATTCCTCTGCCATGACAACAGACAGTCCACCTGTTTTTATATGGACCCCATTTTAGCAAACCTATCTAGTTTGTTTATCATTTCATCATTAGATTAACAGCATGTATGCCATACTTTACCTTAACACCAAGATATGAAATGATCTTGTCTATCTTCTACAACTACCACGTCTTGGCCACAAGCTGGAGCCAGATCAACAGCAAAAACTTTACCCAGACCACCAACTCCCCCATCCTATAATACTCTTTGCTCCTTTGTCAGTTCCAGATTTCTCTTACCAGTTATGTAACTTTCAGCTTATAGATGATCCTGGATTTCCATTTCTTTAAAAGTGTTTGTTTTTTTTCTTGCATAGAGTATTGTGTTTTCTAATTACTTCAGCAGCAGTTTGCTGTTTCTAGTTTTATAATGTTATTTGGATTAGGCCTTTACTTTCTCCAAATACTCTTTGTAGCTTGGCATTCCTTCTCCATTCAGGCCTCCATTTCCATGCTGTTTTAGTTCTTCAATTTGTTAGTGGTGTTTTCTGGCTATAGTTACGTTGTCTGTCTACTACAGTCTTAGAAACAGGAATAGCTTTTGAGATTGTGCTAGCTTTTGACTGCAGATCATTTGGATTGAGCTATGCTGTGAGTCATCCCCAACTTGTTGGTCATGTGGTTTTAGTGCGAGTATGTTATGTCACTGTGTTTCATGGCAGTATATTGCAATGTGTGAGCAAGTGATGCATTTTCTGTTTTTTTCCCCATTTTTATTTATTTATTTATTTTTTATTTTACATTTGTTGACCGGGATAGTCCGACTGGATACATGTCCATTTTCAGCAGAGGCCCAGGGAGAAAAGCTCCAAAGGTAGTTACAAAAGCAAACATAACATAATACAAATTAAGCGCAGTTTATAGACTCTGTTGAGACATGTAAGTTATACAATCTCACAAACCTATGATATAGTTTAACAAATTATAACACAAATAAATTGCAGGTGAAATAGTATTGGTACACAAATATAACTAAAGATTTAGTCAGGCTTGGAGCAAGGACATAACCAATGATAACTGAAATACTGCTTGAGACTTTTCTTGAATTGAGTTAGGGTTGTCTGTAGAGTAATATCAGCAGGCAGTGAGTTCCAAGTTTTGCCAATAGAGTTGACAGACAAGAGTCACCAGCTGAGTTGTTGGATTTGACAGTTTGAACTACCAGTCTATTAGATAAGTGAATGATATTATATATGTATATATATATATATATATATATATATATATATATATATATATATATATATATAAAATATATGTGTGTATATATATATATATATATATATATATATATATATATATATATACACATATATATATATATATATATATATATATATAAAATATGAGGTTGCAATAGTGGTAGATAATGTTTTTAAGTGCAGGTGTATTTTCAGGTTGTTTAAGTACTTTATAAGTCACTATAAGTTTGTTGTACTGAAGTAGGCTGGGCAGTTCTAGCCAACCAAGATAATTTAGGTTTTTACAGTGATGTGTTCTGTAGGGCATGCAAGTGGCAAATCTAGCTATGTGATTATAGCACCTAGAGAGTTTATTAAGATCAGTTTTGTTTAAGTTGGTAAGTAAAGGGGAGGCATAGGAAAGAGTAGAGAGTAGATGAAAGCGGGCAATGGCAGTTCTAGCAGGTGGAGTTAGGAGGTAATGATGAGTGTGGAAGAGAGGTGAAGAAGAGAGTACAGGCAGGATGGAGTGGGTGGAGAAGAGTGTCAGGAGTGATTTGTGACAGACAAGTACCAGTAAGAGTGAAAGGAAAGGTCTACAAGAGGGTAGTGAGACCAGCTATTTTATATGGACTGGAGACAGTGGCACTGACAAAAAGGCAGGAGTTAGAGATGGATGTGGCAGAGTTAACGATGTTAAGATGTTAATGGGTGTGATGAGGGTGGACAGGCTTAGGAATAAGTATATTAGAGGGTCAGCCCAGGTTGGAAGGTTTGGAGACAAAGCCAGAGAGGCAAGATTACGTTGGCTTGGACATGTGCTGAGGAGAGGGATGCAGAGTATATTGGGAGAAAGATGCTAAGGCTGAAGCTGCCAGGTAACAGGAAAAGAGGAAGGCCTAAGATAAGGTTTATGGATGGGGTGAGAGAGGGCATGCAGGTGGGTGGTGTGACAGAGCAACATGCTGAGGACAGGAAGAAATGGAAACAGATGATCTGCTGTGGCAACCCCTAACGGGAGCAGCCGAAAGAGGAAGAAGAAGGAGTGAGCCAGGTTTTTTTATTGATGGTTTTGATAGTTTAAGTTGACATGCATATAAAATTTAAGACTGTTATCCATGATAACACCTAGGAGTTTCGTGTAGACATCTGGGAAGATTATGGTGCCATTATTAGACTTAATGGAGAAGGATGATACTGAGGACCTTCGAGTAGGGGAGAAAAGTAGTAGCTTTGTTTTGTTGGGGTTTAAAATCAGATGACGATCAGAAAGCCAGTTTCAACTATGTTAAAAGTATTCTGGGTTAATGTCTCAAATCTAGCTTGGGAGGTGGCAGAGCAAATCAAAGTGAAGTCGTCTATTGAATGCAGTTTGCTTTTGGGATGACAGTATGGAGGTCATTAATGAAAATGGAAAACAAAAAAGGTCCCAGAATAGACCCCTGGGGGACACCTAGGATGTTGGGTAGGAGGTTGGATAGTTTATTCTGCCATAGTATGGCTTGTTGTCTATCACACAGATAAGATTGGAACCATTGGAGAGAATGATTGCCTAAAGAAATTGTTTTCAAAGTGTGGATGAGCAGTTGTTGGTTAACCATATCAAAAGCCTTTGAGGGATCCCAAAAAAGGGCTGAGGATAATTTGTTACTGTTTCTGTTCTAGTTTATAGCATTGGAGATTTTCCCAACTATGTTGTGACCATGGAGTTGGTTTTATATCTATATATCTATATATATATATATATATATATATATATATATATATATATATATATATATATATATATATATATATATATATATATGGGTACGTATCACTTCACCTAAACTCATTTCACCTAAAACTCATTTCACTGACAAGTAGTACAATAAGGCAAATTAAAGGTATATGTCCTTTTCCCCATTGTAGTGCGATCCTTGTCTTAGTATATATAGTAAGTATATATAGTTGGCTTTAGCCAAATAATGTAAAATAAAACCAGACAACATAAAACCAAAGTAAGGGGGGGGCTATGCCCCCCATACCCCCCAATGTGGTAGCTGTGCCCCCCACACCCCCCTAACTGTACAGTGGGGATTTGCCTTATTGTACTACTTGTCAGTGAAATGAGTTTTAGGTGAAATGAGTTTTATGTGAAATGAACTTTAGGTGATATGGTCTTGATGAAATGAGTTTAGGTGAAATGAGTTTTACTTGAAGTGATATGTACCCATATATATATATATATATATATATATATATTTTTATATATATATATATATATATATATATATGTATAAATATATGTATGTATATATATATATATATATATATATATATATATATATATATATATATATATATATATATATATATATATATATATATATATATATATATATATATATATATATATATATATATATATATAAATATATGTATATATAAAATAGGGGTTCCTATCAGATGATCGAGTTGCAGAACACTGGAGACCATATGATTGAGACCATGCAACCTTGAAGACTTTTTATTGAGATCGCTGTACAGCAAGGAACTCTGGATTTGCCGTTTTCCTCACTGTAGTGCGGTCTCGGAATTAGTATATTAAAGTAGCAGGGGATATGAGGGGTGCAGGGGTCTTGGTGAAATGAGTTTAGGTGAAGTGATACGTACCCATATATATATATATATATATATATATATATATATATATATATATATATATATATATATATTTATATATATATATATATATATATATTTATATATATAAATAAAATAGAGGTCCCTATCAGATGATCGAGTTGCAGAACGCTGTAGACCATATGGTTGAGACCATATGATCAAAGTCTTACAACCTTGAAGACTTCTTACTGAGATCGCTGTACAGCACGGAACTCTGGATTTGCCGTTTTCCTCACTGTAGTGCGAACTCGGAATTGGTATATTAAAGTAGCAGGGGAAATGAGGGGTGCAGGGGGCTTGCCTCCCTGCAAAAATATCACAGTAAAATGTTTTATTTATTTTCGTGTTTTCACTTTTTTTTTAGGTTGCAAGACTTCGATCATATGGTCCTCGTTGTTCTGCAACTCAGTCATCTGATAGGAACACACACACACATATATATATAGTGACCATGGAGTTGGTATATATCTATATCTATCTATTTTGATTTATTTATTTATTTGACATTTGTTAACTGGGTTAATCCATCTGACCTAATGCCCTTTTTCAGCGGAGACCTGAGGAGAAAATCTCCAAAATGAAGGATTCTACAAAGTTTTGAAAAATTTATATTTTAAAGGACAAGCATAACAAGTAAAACAAATGTGCTACAGAAGTAAAAAATGCATACGTTTACAAAACAAATTATATAAGAATTAAAAAGGAAAAACTCCTACAAAAAATTATACAGGCAGAATGATCAGAATAACAAATTTGTATACAGATTGCAAAATTTTATATATATTACAGAGGTTATTGGTAGCATGAGATTTTACAAGAAAGTTAGAAGAGGGTAAAGAAGAATATTTGGTCAGAGCGAAATTGCAAGGATGCCTAGGAACAAGTTAAAGGTGGTCAAACAAAAGAGACTAAAGAGGTATTTTGTTAAGTATAAGAGTAAAAAAGGGAGAATGAAAGGGAAAGGTAGAGGAGTAGGTTTAGAAAAATAAAAAGAGTATTAAAGTAGAAACTGGATGGGTGAGGAATAAAGTAGTAGAAAGATATTTTAAAAGGTCAGCAAGTTAGAATAGTTAGATAATGTGAAGGAAGGTAGGAGGCAGAGGAAAGAAAGGGTAGGGAAAAGAGAAAGGCAGAAAGGATGGAAGGGCAGGAAGGTGGAAAGGGAGAAAATTTAAGTGGGATGGTTACAAAGACATCTCCTAGAGCTGTGTAGGTAATGTCTGAGAGTTGTCTTGAATTCTTGTGCATGGGTGATATTTCTTAGGGTAAAGGGAAGCTTATTCCATGGGAGTGAAGGAAGATAGGAATATAGGTTTTGTCCTAGTGATGTTTTAGGTTTGTAAATCTTTAAGAAACGTTGGTCAGAACTTCTAAGGGGGCATGATGGGTTATAGAGGGAGACGAGAGATTATATGCTAGGGCAGAAGGATGGTTTATTTAAGATAGAGAGGATTAAAATAAGTTGAGAATCTATGATTTGGTTGATAAATCCTAACCATTTAAGATTCTGGAGTCCAAGGCAGTGATGAGATTTCAGAGGCAAGTTAGCAGCAAATCTGGCAACTTTGTTATATGTGGTTTCAAGTTTAGATAGAAGAGAAAACTGTAAGTTAGTAAGAACTGTAGAGAAGTACAGGAGGTTAGGAAGGAGAAAGGCCTGAGCAATTGATATTCTGTAGTTAGGGTAAGAAACCTTTGGTTTCTGTACAGCAAGCCAAGCTTTTGATTATTTATACTGTTCTGTACATGGAAATTGAATTTTAGTTGGTCATCGATAATTACACCAAATAACTTTGAGCTTCAGAAGAAATCATGGTGTTATTTAAGGAAGAGATGGTGAAACAGGATTTAAGATGAATAAAATATTTAGGAAGGAATAGAAGGAGTTTTGTCTTTTTAGGGTTAAGGATAATATTATTATTAGTAAGCCACGTTTTAGTGAGGTTAAAGGAAGTTTGGATAAAAGAAAGAAGATCAGAGGGATTGTCAGCAGAAGTAATGATAATGGAGTCATCTGCATATATTGTATGAGAGAAGACTGAGGACAAGATGCGTGGAGTTGGTTAATAAATATGTTGAAAAGAAGGGGGCCAAGCATGGAGTCCTGAGGAACATCCATATTTATAGAAAGAAAGGGAGATAAAGCAGAGAGCTATTTCATTGATTGTTGTCTGTTAGTGAGGTAGATAGTAAACCAGAAAATAGCTGTAGGGAAGAGGTTAAGTTGAGTTTAGAGAGGAAGATGGAATGAGAGACAGTCTCAAAGGTTGTAGAGAGATCATGGAAGATGCAGGACACTAGCTTATTATTGTCTCTGACAAGGGAGATGGAGTTAATAAAGGCAATAACAGCAGTGGTGGTACTGTGATAGGGTGAAAGTAATGCTGAGTAGGAGTGATAAGATTTTCTGACATTAGATAAGATAAGATTTGTTTATGGACAGTGCTCAAGAATTTTAGAGAGAGAAGAGAGTATGGCAATAGTGCGGTAATTAGAGCGTTCTACAGAGTTCCCACCTTTGTGGATAGGTATGGTGTAAAATTTCTTCCAGAGATTTGGGACGGTAGATACACAAATTGATCAATTTATGAGAATGGATACTGGGTATGCAGTATAATTGGCAGCTCTCTTTAGGAATTGCAAAGTTGTCAGCTGAAGGGGAGCATGGCTTAAGTTTGTGAAGAAGCTGTTTGATATAGTTAGTGGGTATAGGACTTAAAGAAAATGAGGAGTTATTTTTTGGGTTTATGCTGGGAGGTGAGGGATTGGTGGAGTAGGAAGTAGGCATAAGTTTGCATATATTATCAATAAAATAAATATTAAAGACAGAAGCAGTTTCTTGAGGAGATGTATGTATGTATAAATATTTATATCCATATATAAATATTTATATATCTATCTATAGATATATATTTATATATATGTATGTATATATATATATTTATATATATGTATGTATATATATATATATATATATATATATATATATATATATATATATATATGTGTGTGTGTGTGTGTGTATCTATGCATACATATATATATATATATTTATGAGATTTGCACTGATCCCCGACGGCACTTTTTGCCGAAGAAGAAGAAATCAACAAACATACATAACCGAAAGTGCTGTTCACCAAAGCAGCACTTTCAGATAAGTATGCTCATTGTGCAGGTCGCACTACGGTGCGGATAAGGAAAAATTCCCTTTTCCCCACTGTAGTGCGACCTCGGAGTGAGATTATTAAAGTAGGGGGGGTGTGGGGGCACAGCCCCCAGCCCCCCTGCATACAAGTAGATTTATTGTTTTTTTTAATTTTTTTATAACACACTTTAACGAAAGCGCTTTCATTAAAGTGTGTTTGGTTATTGTGGATTTGGGATGTTGAAGTTTCGTTCAACAGTCCTAGATCCATAAAAATATATATATAAATATATATGTAAACTGGCCACATCTACTAAAGACCATCATAAGGCCTTCTTCACATACGTCGCAATCTCAAGGGAAGCACCCAGATCTGCTGTTGGTCAAATACACCACATACACAAACCCTGCAGATATAGCCAACCTGCTGGCAGACAGGTTCAGTGAAAACTTCACTCCTCTATCCCCCATCAGTGAAACAAGACATCCCAGTACCTGTCCCACTCCCCTTATCTCTAGGGAGCAAGTCATCACTGCCCTCTCAAAGGCAAAAATTACAGCCTCCGGGGGACCGAATAACATCCCAGTCTAACTAGCCTGATCTGCAAGGCCATCGAGCGGATTATCATTGACCTCATTAATAAGGACATTGGCAACCTCCAGACACTTGATCCAGCACAGTTTGGTATTGTCAAGGGGAGGTCATGCCTGTTTAATTTGGTCGACTTCTTTGAGACAGTCGCCAAGGCCATAGATGAGGGGAAGACTCTGCACACCACCTATCTTGACCTGGCCAAGGCCTTTGATACTATTCCCAACTGAAGTATAGATAAACTCTCTCAACTAGGCATCAATCCATATGTTACCAGATGGGTAGCAATCTGGCTTACTGAAAGAACCCACCTAGTCAAAATAGAGGAAGCCACTTCAAGTAGTAGACGCGTAACAAGCTGAGTACCCCAGGGATCGGTCTTGGGTCCGCTGCTGTTTGGGATATACTTCTCAGAGGTGCATGCCAAATCTAATGTGCTATGGCTGACCAAGTTTGCAGATGACTGCAAGCTGGGAGCTGTCATCAGTTCCCCTAGTGATGTGGACATCCTCCAAGATGGACTCACCCAAACAAATGGCTGGTGCCAGAAACATGGCCTCAAACTGAATGCCAAAAATGCATCATCATCCCTTTTGGGCAGAATGACATCCCCAGAAATTATCATATTGATAATAAGGTACTAAGCATGCAATCAGTTGTGAGGGACTTGGGAACCCAGGTTGATAGCAAACTGACTTTTGACCACCATATTGCCTCTGTTCTACGTAAAGCTTTCTACATGGCCCACCTCATTAGTAAGGGTATGTCATCCAGTATCAAGGTGGTCATAATATCTCTGTATTCTTCCCTTATAAGACCAATTATTGAATACAGTGCCCCTTTCGGCATGTATCTCGCAAAGCACATGCAGCAGCTGGAGAGACCACAGAGAATCCTCACCCAGAGAATCCAGGGCCTCAAACATTTACCCTACACAGATAGGCTAAAAGCCCTGTCCCTCTACTCAGTCTCCTACAAACTCCTCAGAGGTGATTTCTGTCTGGCATACAAAGCAATCTCAGACCCCACCCTGATGGGAGTGCTGCATATCTGCAAGTCAAGCTCCACTCGAGTACCCTGCACGTGAGACCTCAACCTGGTCTGTGACAAATAGGACTTGTTGGCGGGACAGATTTCTGCCCCAGATCCCCCTTTTGTGTCATAGACTCCCTCTCCACATAAAGCAGAGTACCTCATTAAACCTTTTTAAGTACAACGTGGATAACTTAATGGGGAACAGAAAATACACCATGGGACTCCACCTATGTCCCTGCTGGACAGTGGCATAGGGTGCTGACTTGTTGGAACTTGGGCTAAATTCTTGGCTAGGCTTGTAAGGGCCTCAGAGTCAGTAGCCTAGTAACTTCCTATGATATATATATATACATATACATATATATTTACTTATCTGTATATATAACATTTTGGGCATACAGGGGGGCTTGATCTCCCTCCCTGTTGACAAGAATTGTTTATGTTTAGTTTGTTTGGATCCTCATCACCTTTTTGAAAATTATGATATTTATAAGCGATTTGAAAATAGAATGCTCAAAGACAGTAAAACATTTACCCATGGAGATGGAAGATGAAGTCAGTTGAGGGATAAGAATAAATGCCAAAAAAGGAAGGAGGATGCAGGGAGGAATATTTTAAGTTGTTAGCAAGAAAGGTGGGCATCCACAATAGTAGTGGATGCCTTCAAGAAAGTTAAAGGATTGGTGTGAATCTTTTTCTTGGGTCAGTGGCGTAGCTAGACCGTTTCAGTGTCATATATGTCTATGCATCCTTAGATGCATAGCCTATCTTTATTGTCAGAGGTAGAGTTGGGGAAGCTACCTGTCCCCCAAAGCTTTCTTCTGCTAAGTCTGCTGTTTCTCTGAAATATTTTGTTTTCTCACAAGAGCCAATCTTTAACTGTAGATTTTGACTATAACAAAATGATGCAGGCATTGTTGCAAGCACAGATTAAGATGGGTGTGGTCTCTTCCCCAATGGTAGCTTCAGCACCTAGTGACCTGTCTTTAGTGCCTCCCTTCTATCTTCCTTACCAGCCCTAGGATCATTGCAGATTTTATAAGTAATTGCCAGTGTTGACTGAAGCTTTGGGATCAGCAGTTACTGACATTATAGGACCCCAGAACTTCCTTTGGCACCAAGCCTACCATTTGCATCATCCCTTTGAGTGCCAATTCTGGTGGATCCACAGCATTCTTCAGTACTAAGACATGGTGTTAAGGGTCTGATGTCAACATTAGTGCCATTCTGTACTTCAGCATAATCAGTGTTTGAGTTCCAGACATGACGTAGACCAGAGTCCACTAAGTCAGCAGTGCCAGGACTTGTATCTTCAGTGACGACATGATTTGAGGGCCCACCATGGCAGATGTTTTTAAGACTGACAAACATATACTATCCCATATTTGTTGATTGATGCATCCCCAGCTACAGCTGTTCCAAGAACCTGTTCCTGCTCCATCCTCCACCCAAGACTTCTCATTCAGCATGTTTCTTCATGTTTTTTCCTTACTTCATCTGTAGAAGTCTTTGGGCATTATGCTGAACACTGTGAAGTTGCAGGTGGAGCCATTACAGGCCATAATCTTTATAGGATGGCTGTCTATCTTGCAAAATAAGTCATCCCCAGAAAATAATGCATCCACTACAGAGAGCAGTATCTAATTTTTTTGGCCCTGGTATGCCATTGTTTGAGAACTCATTGGACACTCAGAAATTTGTGGAGTTGCTACATAGTTCTTTTCTCAGATCTTATCAGGATTTCCAGAGTTGCATTTTTTCTGGTGTCTTTTAACCACCATCCCATTCAACCAGCAAGGAACCAGTAAGGAAGATTAAGTAGTGTGGACGTCATTGCAAATTTGCTTTCTAAAAATGGTGATCCTGTGATGTTCCTCATTCCCACTGCTGCAGAGTAGCCCTTAGGGTATATGGGTTGTTTTCTGCCTAGAAACAACAACAGGCCAGCTTTAAAAAGATCAGACCCCCTCACTCCTTCAGTCTGACTCCTAATTGGCTAATCCCAAGGGAAATAATCAGTAAGCGTATGTTCTTGCCATCTCAAAAAGAAGCATCTCTTGGGCCTCATAGGAGCAGCAATTGGCTAAGAGGTTCTTTTCTGGCAGGTAATCATCATTGGGGAACTACTCCACTCAGAAATTATTGCCCATTTAAGGTAAATAGCATGTAATCTATATTTTTTTGCTTTGTTTTGTTTTTTTTTGTTTTGTTTTTTTTTACTAAAAGCGGCATTTCCCCTTTAAGAAACACTGCATTTTTTTTCTCGATTTCAGAAATTACTGTTTATTACTGTATTTGTAAAAAAATATATAATGCTTTAGTAACTGAATATTTTGGGATGGAAAAGTTTACACAAAAACAGGTGGGATTTCATGTCTCAGTGTAATGCTTATGCTCACTTCATGACAAACTACTTTCCATTTTGATTCTGTCAGTGTTGCGTGCAAGTGCTTGAACAACACTGACAGGGACATTCTATTCTTTTTACTTTTTATAAGTTAAAGGACTGGCAAAAATTTGAATTTAGATGTGGTGCTTGTGAACACTCATTGACCACATTCCAACCAACTCACTCCATCTCAGCTTACCACTTTTGGTGCTTCTTCTCCAGTTACAGCATGGATGCTCATTCTGGTCTGGCTGTCTGTTCTTCTGCAGTACCTAGAAAGAAAAGAATTCGCCACAGCGCCTTTGCCATTGACACAGAGTCAGTCTAGGCCTCAGCCAATATCGGCTGAACCCACAGGGGCCATTGGTTGCTCATCACAGTTACCTCTCTGGCTTCCTCTGTTGCAGTCCTTTCAGCCAGCATAAACCAAGGGTCAGCCACATCCTCTCTGAGTGTTCAAGTGTCTGATATGGACATGGGAAAACCATGTTCTCTGGATCTGGGAGATACTCTGGGAAATTCTACTTGGGGGTAACTGGAGTAAGAGACCATTAAACCAGGCAGATATCCCTCCTTTGAGTTGATCCTCTTATGCTAGAACTTATATTAATAAAAAAGCAAAGCATTAAACATTGTTCTATTGATGACATTATTACTATGAAAAAATAATTTCCTTAACTTAAAGAATGGAATTCCCTGCAAATGTATTCTTGAGGAAACAGGGTCTGATGATTTGGATTTTGACAGAGATAGTGCTTCTTCTCTGGCAGATTCCCAAGCCCAGCTCTCTAACTGTAATGAAAATGTTAATGCTTATCCCCTTGTGGAGTCATTTTCTTTTAATCAGATCACTGCCAGAATGAATTAGGTATTTTTATGGGAACAAACAGATGTTCCCCCTGAAATAAGGAGATATAATGTTGTGTTACAAATGGATATACCTCATTTCTGCCCCATCCCTCCTATACTGACAACCTTGGAAGATGTGTTGAATGCTGCCTTTACTCATTTTGATACTCCCTAAAACATCAGATAAGCTGGGTAAGGTGCCTCAGGCTAATACATTTTTTCTCTCATGTTAGCTGTCATCCAGCTGCCATTTCAAATGCTTCCTTATACCAACCTTTCATCTGGTGATAAAGAAGGTAAAATGTTGGACCTTATAGGAGGTAAAATGTTGGACTATATAGATACAATAATGTTTTTTTCCACTTTATCCTTCAGAATTCTGAATTACCAGGTACATATGTGGAAATCTATGCTGTGTCATGTGGACAGTCTAAGGGAATTCTCTTCCACTTTTACTATGGAAGAAAGTTTTTTTTTTTTTTTTTTGAACCAAAGCTCCCCTTTCTCAAGTGTCTAAACATGCTTTGAAGAATAGTGTTTATGACTGCGCACTTAATATATTTAGTGCCAATGCTATTGTTACAGTGTTAAGAAGATATGCTTGGTTATGTAACCAGAAGTTTGCTGATGAGGTAATATCTGAAATCTTAGCTTCAGCTTTAGATAGAGGTATTGTTTGGTTTTTCCGCTACCCATGTTTTCAAATAATATGATGAAAGAGGGAAATTAATTTAGGGAGTTTAAGATTTTCATGTAGCCCAATACAAATCTTATAGGCTTGTCAAATAAACAAAACTAGTCTCTTTCTGGTAAACAAAATGCAAAAATGAAAAGGCCAGAGGGTAACAACAACAGACAGAAAAAGGGACATCTAACAGTAAAGAATGACTATGCTAGCATTCCTTAGTGTCTTCCCTCCCCTCCTACTAATATCTCTACAAATCTGTCCTAATAATTTTCCCTTATCATTCCCCTTTGCCAAAAAAATAAATAAAAAATGTTTCAGACTCCTGGATGTTGTAGCGCAGGAAGGTTACAGATGGCACTGGATACAAAAACCTTCAGTCAGGGGTGTACCTCCCCACCCTCTAAACCAAACAGATTTTTTGTTCAAGTTCTTCAATCTTTACAGACCAATGGAGTTATAGAAACAGTGTCTTTAAGTCAAAGGATTCTTCTCCAGAATGTTTCTGTTACAAAAGAGAGAGACTTATTGGAGACCAGTACTAGATCTTTCATTTCTAAATATAGGTTCATAGGTTCATAGGTGTGTACTAGGCTAATGGCCCTGGAGGCTTTACAAGCCTAGCCCATAAGATTACCCTGGCACCGTGCCACCCGAACTTAGTTCCCAGTGCCTCTGTCGAGTAAAGCCACTGGAGTGATCCCTGGGGTGAGTTTTCTATTTCCCATCCACTCATCAAGAATTTTCTTGAAGAGGGCCAGTGAGGTGCTGTGCTTGACATGTACGTATGTAAAAGTTCCAAAGTTCAAAATGTTGACCTTACAGGACCTGTTACCCCTTTTCCCTTGAATGAGTTACTTGGCAGCTCTAGACCTAAAACGTGCTTACTGTCACATTTCTGTAGCCATAGACTTCAGAAATTTCAAAGGTTATCTGTTTCTGGGTCAGATTATCAACTTTCTGCATTACCCTTTGTTTTTTTCTACAGCTCTGTGGGTATTCACAAAATGTCTAGCCCCAGACATATGTAGATTATAGCAATCTAAATAGCATTCATGTATTTCCATGCTTAGACAACTTTATCTTTGCAGGGTCTTTTTCCAGATGTCAAGAATCATTAGCATGGGTTCAGTATTTGGCAGGGTCATACACATAACACTGATCAATAAATTAGTACAACTAGGTATTGATGTACTCTTGATAAGATGGTTAGCTGCATGGCTTACAGACAGGACATGTCAAGTATCATACAGCAACTGGACAGGCACAATCCATGGTTACAGTCAGGATGTCCCACAGGGCTCTGTCCTAGGCCCTTACTTGTTTAGATTGCATCTTTCAGACCTAATTTTTTCATCTGAGGTGTTCTACAGTCTATATACAGAAGACCTGAAATTGGATAAACTGATTACATGTGTTACAGATAAGGCATGTCTGCAAAATAACTTGACTAAATTGACCATCTGGGCACAGGAGAATAATATGCTGATAAATACATCAAAAACTAAGCATATGAGATTTGGTAGGCATAAATTGAAAGGTGAATATTTAATACAGCAGGCAGTGATTGAAACTGTAGACTCATTTAAGGACCTGGGTATATGAGTAGCTATGAGTTTTTCTAATCATATCAACCAATTGGTTAATGATAGTTATAGAACTATAGGCTGTATAAAAAGATTATAGTCTAGGAAATCAAAAATAATGAAGTCATTGTTTGTTAGTTACATTCAACCCAAACTTGAGTATGGAATAACAATATGGAAGAGTAAATTGGAAATATACCAAGGATATCCACGGATGTGAAAATTTAAGTTATTATGAAAGACTAAAATATCTGAACTTGTACAGTGTCTCTTACAGATATCTAACAGGAAATCTTACTCCGGTATATAGGGCATTTAGTGACAACTGCCTCTTGGAATTTTTGGGGTTAACAAAAACTACTCATCAAACAACCTGTGTAGGAGATTCTATAGGAATGAGAAGTGTACTAACTGGTTCTCTGACAGAGTAGCTGATGCATGGAACAGACTACCAAATTACATTAAAGCAAGTACTAGTTTAGATATGTTTAAGAACAGCCTGGATGCTTATTATAGGAACAATTGTTTTGGTATATTTGCAAGCTAGAAGGGCATTAATGCCCGTACTTGAAATATTTGTATGTATGTGTATGTATGGGTTATGTCTGTTTTGACCAATTTTGGGTTCCATATAAACATTGCAGATTCTTGCTTGACTGTCTTACAGGGTTGTGTTTCTGGGATGCCTTAAGATTCTTTTGTTCTTCAAAAGGCCTTTTTAACACCAGACAAGGTGGATTTTTATCTGGAATTTTGCCTGAAGTTCTCCAGTCAGTTCTCCAGTCAGTCTCAGATTTCTGCAAGAGAACTTCTTGGGATCCTTGGTTTCATGGCTTCTATGATTTTCATGATACCTCTTGCAAGTTCACACATGCAAAAGATACAGTTGTTTTTAATACAACACATCGAACCAGCATTTGCATTCTCTGGCATAACAATTCCCAGTTTTGAGCTTTATAAAAAGGAAACTGCATTGGTGGAGGCAACAAATTCAGCAGAACCCAGGCTTCTCCTTTCCTCCTCAGACTGCAAACCATTCTGTCACCATAGACATATCAGATTTTACATGGGGAGCAATTTCCAGAGGGTTAAAAGTGCAAGACCTGCAGACATACCAACACATATCATCTTAAAAGAGATGCTGGCTGTGAGCCATGCCGTGAAGTCTCTCCAACACCTTTAGTCCTCAGGACCTCTTCAAATGATTACAGACAATACCACAGTCATATGGTATACAAACAAGCAGGGAGGTACAAGAGCATGTTTCCTATGTAGGCTGACAGTGATGGCGTGGGAGTTAACTCTTCAGCATTCCTTATACCTCCAAGCATCTTGCATTCTGACAGAGAAAAACACAGTGGCCGAATCGAAAACCTCCTACTGGAAAATACTTTATTAGTAAATGGTAGCAATTTTCTAGTTAACCAATAACCAAGGGAGCCCATTAGGGATTTTGTGCTCAAATATTTGTGTGAGCTACTTTCCTCTGGCCTCACTTATTCCTTTATAAAAGTTAATCTTGCATCCATTTCAGCATATCTGCCCATGGATCCTCCTATTTCTTCTCTGTTTGTGATAAAACAGTTTCTGAAAGATGTTTTGCACCTAACACTTCTAGTAAACGGGTTACTTTTCCTTGGGATATCAACTGTATGCTGGAAAAGTTGACTGTGTGACCATTTGAACCTGCTCATCAAGCTGATTTAAGTTCTTGACTTGGAAAACTGTACTCGTCATTGCTGTAACGTCTGCAAGAAGAGTATCTGAGTTGCAAGCTTAAATGGTAGTTTAACCATATCTGATTTCCCACAGGGATAGGGTGTCTTTAAAGAACAAGCTCCTCATTCATGCCCATGTGGTACCCGAATTTACTTTAAATCAAGCCATCAATCTCTGTTTTCTACCTTAATCCTATAAACTAGGGAGAGCAAATTCTGCAAACTCTGGACATGCATAGACAGTATCTTGACATAACTAAGCCCTCTAGAAAAGCTGATCAGCTATTTATTTCTTACCAAGGAGCATAAAAGGAACAACCTGTGCCTAAGCAGACAGTTTCCAGGTGGTTGTCCTCAGCTATTGATTTTTGTAATTCCCACCATGGCAAATACATTTCAAGCTGTATTAAGGCACATTTCACTAAATCCTGGTCATCTTTGATGGCATATTGGAAAGGGGGAACTAATGAAGCATTTTAGTGTCAGCTACATGGTCCTCTCTATGTACTTTTACAAAGCATTGCAAGCTGGATTCTTTTTCTATGTCCAGGTCAGACTTTACTTGGACCATTCTCATGGGGTTCAAAGATCCATATCCTCCTTCCTCCCAGGGTAGATAGGCTTTAATAATTAAACCGTACAGGGTAAGGGCTACTGCAGCAGTGGAAATTATATACATAGTACAGTTGTGTAAGTTGTACTTACCCATAGCAGTAAATCTTTGAATTCCTCACTGTTGCAATAGGCACACCCACCCTGCACCCCCCTACTCTTGTAAATAGTTGTGGTTAGGCTATAACACAGGATTGTATTTGTTTCTGCTGTATAGATTTTATTGTTGTTATTGGTTGGCTTTTTCAGAATTGTTAGGCTCTTCTGTCATTGTAAGGGGAAGAAAGTCTTGAAAAAAACTTCACTCTGACTGCTGATTTCCCTCCTTGAGATTATCCAGTCAGCAATCAGAGTGAAGAGGGGGTGCAGAGCTTTATGAAACTGGCCTGTAGTTTTCAAGGCAGGAAACAACCTATAAGCATAAGGTCAACTGCAGTGAGGAATTCAAACATCCATTATAGATAAGTACAACTTACATAACTGTACTTTAGTTTCATCACACTAAAATGAGTGTATTAGAGGTTCCATCCTGTTATAATGGTAAAGCCTGAGCAAAAAATGGTTTGCCTGTTATGTAAGGAGTTTTTATGGATGCTGGTGAAAACTGAATAAAAAAGTGGATTCTTTTTGGCCTATCTTTAGAAAAGGAAAAACAGAACTATATAGTTATGTGACAAAGGATGTACAAATGTTTAATATAGTGTCCACCTGTTCAGGAAATAGCAAGATACCAGGATATTTATTGTCCACTGTCTGGATTACCAGAATGGGAAAAAAAAGTAGAGATGCAGTTAAAGGCGTTGAAGAAGAGACAGTGCTGTAACTTTGATCAGGTGTAGACATGTATTTTCAATTAAGGTGTTCACTTATTCATTTCTTTTTGGAAACATAGGAGGGAATTTAAATTACTAAGTTTAGCTTTTATAGAGGAATAAACACCTGCAGTGATGAAATGCAAGGATATACACACACTTTTTCCTAACAGAGGATGCAGAAAAAGAGGGTGTGATTAAACACTTTCCTGGTTCACTGTAGATACATTTTATTACTAATTCCTTCCTGGGGATGTGACAGCTCTCTGAAAGAATTTAGTTCAAGTGTCAATAGTGCAAAAGGGTTACTGTAAAGACCAGTTTCAGTGAATCATGATTTTGCCATTTTCCACATTATGTTACTATGGAGGTATGTGGGGTGGAGGTGTGCAATTATTCCACCTGCAAAATACACTTTGTTTTTGTTGTTTTTTCATTGTAACCACTTCAGACTGCTGTCACTCAGAGAAAAAAAAACACTCATAGTGTCCCACATTAGTTTATTTTCTTAATTAATCCAAAATTTATAGAAAGAACACTTTTTCAAATAGTTATTTGGAATATTCTAGCTACCATCCGAAGAAACAATTCACGAATATATATAAGGGTCAGCTTATTAGAGCAGTTAGGATGACTTCACGGTATGAGGACATGTTGGATGAGGTGAAATTTATTACGTCCTTATTTAAGGACAGAGGCTATGACGTTAGAGTTATGGAAAATGTAAGTAATTATGTTGTGAGGAAATGGGGTAACCAGTACAAGCCTTTGTTGGGTGAAAAATAAAGGACAGCTATTGTTTCGACTGTGGATACATTGCATGATATGAAGTCTGAAACTTGCATTTTTGGTAAATCTTGCATTTTGGAATTTGGCATATATTCAGGTAAAGTTTAGAAGATTTTAATGAACAGCTGGCATATAATATCTGCTGATCAAGATATAGCACCCACATTAGGTGAGTGCCCAAGGTTTGTTTATAAGGTAGGGGCCAACATAAAATCTATTTTAGAGAAGGGTATCTTTATTAAGAAGACAGAATACATGAAAACTGCAAAATGTGGGGCATGTAAACAATGTCACACTATATTTCAGGGAGACAGTGTGAAATTGGATAATTACAAACACACTAGAATTAAATTCTGTGGGGGCAACTGTACAACTAAAATGGTGGTGTATATTGCCATCTGTAGAACATGTTCAGGATTCTATATAGGTAAGACTCAAAGGAGTTTAAATAAACATATATACTCTCACATTTATAGCATCAGAAGGAAGGATGAAAAAAATGCTTTGTATAAACATATTAAACAATATGGTGACAAACATTATTTTAATTTTGGTATAGTGGACATTGTGCACACCAATAACAGAGGGGGTGACTTTAATAATTTATTATTATATAAAGAATTTTGGTGGCAAATATATACGGATGCTTCCACTATACCAGGTTTAAATGACACTGTATCTGTCAAACCACTATTGGTCTTAAAATGAACTATCTATTAGGTACATTGTTATATGTTTTTAAACATGTTTTGATATGATCTAAATGTAAATGTTTTTGTTAACATTTTTTTCAGTTTTTTAACTTGTTCACTTTATCAACACATATTATATGTAACATTGCTTTTAGAAATAACATGAATATTATTTAATATTTTATGAATAGAGAACAATGGTCAAGGATGTGTGTATAGCTTTAAAATTTCAAACTGAATTTTGGCGCCAAAAATGTTATTTAAACAACTGTGATGCAAGCTATGGTGTTCTGAGGAAGCTTGTTTTATTCAAGTGAAAGCGCTTAACCATTCTTTGTTTGTTGGCATTACAGTAAACTTTTGTTCACTTCTACTTGGTTTCATTGAAGGTGTTGTGGACTGTTATGAGCGTTGAATAGAGGTGAATTCCCAAGACACAGAGACAGAATTTTGCACACAGTGCATTTGCTGCTTTTTCTTTTCTAGTTGAACTTTTATGGTTGCTGCACTGTTTGCTTCAGTTGAGATCTTCCTAAATATCATAGACTAGCACCCATCAAATATATCTATAAACATTTTATACTCCAACCTGACAATTTTAGTAAACGTATTTTCCCTAAACACATAACATACCTACGCTTCCTACTAGATAGTGATATACATCCTAACCCTGGCCCAAACCAGACCTCCATCTTTGGAACATGTAATACAAACATCACTAGCTCCATAACCCCTTCAAAGCCTGCTAACTCTCTCCTCGTAGCACACCTCAATATTCGTAGCATTAACAATAAAATTCCTCATCTACATACCCTCTTAGATGTCCACCAATTTGATCTTCTATGCTTATCTGAAACTTGGCTAAAACCTACTGTTAAAGGCAATGAAGTAACTCCACCCTGTTATAATATCATTAGAAAAGACCGCACTACCAAAAAGGGTGGAGCGGTCGCTATCCTATATAAACACGATCTACAAGTCAGCACTATAGACCTTAATCCACCTCTAGACAATAGAGCTGAATTACTAATCTCCAAACTTCAAATCAATCCTAGCAAAGCCATAAATGTCATTTGTTTATATCTGCCCCCTGGCAATAACATTAATACCCTTGAAAATATCCTTAACTGGACTTCTTTTAATCTCCCACAAGAAACCATAATCCTAGGAGATTTTAACATAGACTGGCAGTCCTGTAATAATGCTCTCCCTACCAACCATATAAACTTATTCGGCTTCTCACAATCTATCAATGTCCCCACCAGAATAAATAAACCCAACAACAAAGTAAGTACCTTGGACTGGATACTCACTAACAATCCTCATCAAACTTACAAAGTAGGAATCCTCCCTGATGACATAAGTGACCACGCTCTCACATATATTATCAGATATAAAACTAACCTACCCTACCCTAACACTGTCAGAGCCATATGTAACAAAAAGAATTTTAATCCTGAACTCTTCCAGACAGAACTTTCTCAAAGTAACTGGTCACCACTAAAATCTCTCCAACTGGATGAAGCAGTAGCCTATTTCAATACCACATTTTTAACCATTCTGAACCGCCATGCTCCAGAACGATCTGTTAGATGTAAATCCAAACCAGCCCCCTGGCTCTCTAATGATACTAGGCAAAAAATCCTTTTGAGAAACAAATCTTGGAGAAAATGGCATTCCACTAAGAATCCATTAGATCACCAAACCTTTAGGCAACTAAGAAACAGTACAAAAAAAGCCATCATACTAGACAAAAAAACCTGCTACCTCCAAGTACAACAGACCTATCAAAATAAACCTCAAAATTTTTGGAACAGCATAAACAAACTTCTTTACCCAGGACAATCTATTACTCCCAATCCACTAGGCTCCAACCCCGACAATCCCATTCACACTGCCAATGCTTTTAATTCCTTCTTCACCAATGCCATCCAAACTCTTGCCAGCCACCTAACTCCTGATACTTCTGATATTCCTATTTCATCCCCAATTACTCCCCCCTTATTTCAGTTACAACCCGTCTCCACTTCCACTATATCCTCCCTACTCCAAAAACTAAAACCCACCACCCCTTCAGCTGACCAACTCCCTGCAGTATACCTTCAAAAAGGTGTTAAGAACATTGCCTACCCCATATCCATTCTGATCAATAGAACCATAAGTGAAGGTAATATCCCATCCATCTGGAAAATTTCCCACATTATTCCATTACACAAAGGTGGCAACTCTTATGACTTCTCTAACTTCCGTCCTATAGCTCTACTATCCCCTCTGGCAAAAATCATGGAAAAGTGTATCCATAAGCAACTTCTTCATCACCTTCTACAAAATGACTTACTAGCTAACTGTCAACACGGCTTCAGACCATATCACAGTACTACCACTGCCCTGCTTTCATTCACTGACTGTATTAACAAAAACCGGAACAAAAGTATTCCTTCCTCTGCAGTATTCCTTGATTTATCCAAAGCTTTTGACATGGTTAATCACCAACTCCTCTTACATATTATGAAATCTATATCACTTGATTCCTTAGCCATCAGTTGGTTTAAATCTTACCTTGAAAACAGACAGCAGGCAGTACTTTGGCGCAATAACCTTTCTAATCTCCTGCCCATCTCTCTTGGTGTCCCTCAGGGTTCCATATTAGGTCCACTGCTATTTTCCATTTATATTAATGACCTTCAATTAGTAATTCCACATACTACATGCATTCAATATACAGATGATTCTACGATTATCTGCTCAGCTACTTCTCAAACTTTATTACATACCCTAACCCAAAAAGCATTTAATACTGTTGAACAATGGTTCATTCACCGTTGCCTCCTTCTTAACCCCAAAAAAACTAAAATGCTACTCTTCTCACCAACCCGTAAGTCCCCCCCTTACATTTCACACTCATATCTAACAATGGTACACTTATTTCCTCCAACCCAACTACTAAACTCCTAGGAATAACAATTGACAATAACCTCAACTTTGATATTCATATCAATAACACTATAAAAACAGACAATAAAAAACTAGGATCCCTCTATAGAATCAAACCCTTTCTAACACCAGCAGCCAGGGCCGCTATAGCAATAACTCACCTTATCTCTACTCTACTCTATGCCTCACCTGTTTATACAAATCTTTCTAAAAACAACCTCAGCAAACTAGCAGTATCCTATAATAATATTGCTCGATTTGCTACTGCATCTCCTTTCAGAACACATCACTGCCTTAATCTAAAACAACTTGGCTGGCTTGAGTTTCTACATCATCTACAATATCTCCAGCTTGCTATAGCCCACAAGATCTTCTCTCAACCCACAAATACACCAATACTCTTAAACCTTTTCACCCCCTACAGCAATCCTAAAAACCTACATTCATCTAACAAACTTCTTATTAACACTTGCAGATCTTACAACTCAGCAGGTGATACCCTGTTCTCTAATACTGTTGGAAAGTTCTGGAATTCACTTCCTACTGAGCTCACTTCTCTGTCATCTCTACACTATTTAAAAAGAAACTAAAATTCTATCTCAATACACACTGGTTATGTTCCTGCACTAACCCCGACTAACTTTCCTACATCTCATCATTAACATCCTTTCATCGTTATGTATGTATATTTACCTTCTGACTTGAATTTCTACAGTACCCCTTACTGTCCTTGCTAAGCTCATTTGAACTATTGATGTTAATATTGTTATAATGAATGCTCATCTATTGCTATTATGAAAAAAAAAAAAAAAATTTCAATTTTGTTTACTTTTCAAACTGCTACCACTTTCGAAATTCAGTTTTGTATGTATCTTTGCTGTTACTTATTTTTATATTTTATATTGGAGTTTTATATTTGTATTTTTTCCATATATCTTTGGAGCTTTTCTCCCCAGGCCTCTACTGAAAATGGACATGTATCCAGCTAGACTAGCCCGGTCAACAAATGTAAAATAAATAAATAAATTATAAATCAGTAAAAAAACTCTAACTGATATAAAACATCCCCTTAACATGAAATTCATTACCTAGTTGTTTCATTGATAAAAAGACTGCATGCAGCCAATTAGAAATCAGCATCACTGGAAAATCTGACCCAAAACTATACATTTGAATTAAAACTAAGTAAAACATACAAAACAACAGCTCTAGCATACAGTTTGTTAAAAATAATAAGCCTGTGCCACTAAAGTATTAACATGGTCTCAGAATGCCTTGTATCTAATAAATTAAGGTAGAAAACCACCCCTCTGCCACCCCATTCATAAAAATCTATTGAGTCTGAACAAAAAACTGTTCAGTAGAATCTTGGGTAACTAAAATATTAAAAATAAGTGGGGAGCAGTAGTCCAACCTAAAAATTCAAAAACAATGAAAAATGGAATATGTAGAGGTCTGGTTTGTGTGATAAATGAAGCATTTTTGCATTATAGAATAATGGAACTCATTTCCTTATCAACGCTTCACCCCTCATCAAGAAACATGTTCCCTTAACTAAAGACTAAAAATAAATAAGGCAAAAATATATGCAACAAAGAAAAAAATTAAAACACATGACATCACACATTATTTCCTACTGTCAGCAGTAGTCGTTAATCCCTACATATGACTAGAAGAAGTTGAAGACTTAAATACCTAAGTAATGTTCTGCCTTAAGTATTTTCCATGTTGATTCTCTTGCTGAAGAATTTAGCATTTGCAGCCATTGGCTTTATTACAGACAGATATGATATTTCAGGAATCATACAGTTTTTAATACTTGTTGCAGTCTGTAAGTGGTGAGTTTTATTTTTACACCCTGACATCCATTTTCTCCTTGGGCTGTCTTTCATTTTTTTTTATTCGCTTTCTGTAAGAAAAGTAATGTATTCCATTTCCTTGATGCATTCTGCAGTACTGTTGTCTGACAGAAATTTCAAATTGCTGGAATGGCTTTAAAGAGAATAAATGTGCACTTTAAAAGATATCACATTAATTACCATGGCTACGCTACCCATGGCAAGCAGAGAAAAAACACTGACATTAAACCAGACTCTTAATTTAATTTATCTGTAAACTCCAGTAACTGTTCACTCATCTGTAAAACTATATACTGCCTGGATTAATTTGTATTATTATATCCAGAACAATGCTTCTTTTCTCCTCGTTTCTCAGTACTGAATATTTGCCACATATCTTCTCACACGTGTAATATATGACTGTAATAGTTCATGCTTACAAAAATCAGCTTTTTATCATCTATCCTGGCTCTGTCAACCGTGAAAGGGGCAGTGCTATCTGACTAAGCTGGCTTCTCAGGCAGCTAGTCTTAGTTTAATGTTTATTAATTAAAATAGCATCATAAACTGACTGCCTTTATATTACCTTTTCATTGTATCTTTTCAGGCAGAATCTTTCCTTACTGTCAGGGTATGTCTTCCTGTGAAGCCTTTTGCTCGTTAATCTTATTACAACCAATAGAATTCTTCAGTTGTCACCAAGGAGGAATGCATTCTAATGATACAATGTTGGCATCAGCTGTGGCCTGAGAAAATACACTATAATGTCAGTGGAGCATAGGGCCATTTCCTTTTTGATGTAGCATTTTAGAATATCAGCACACCACCTTCATATTTGTAAGTTGTCTTTTGTAAAAAGTCCCACCTTCCACACATCTTACTTAACTGTAGTGGCACCTTTAGCTACTTGTCTCACTCTTTTACAGTAGCAGTGGACTTTCCTAGTTCCCAACAGAAAAATAATGTAATCTTTGCTGCTGCTTTTTCTGTCACTGACCTGTCCCCAGAAACACTAGATTTTTGTAAAATAAGATCACTCGTCTTATATGTTAATACTTCTGTTGCTGTGGCAGGCCAGCAACACATTATTTTTAACATGCAGCTGCTGTAGTAACAAAACGCCATTATGGCACTATGGTCTAAGGTCCACTGTGAGTAATGGCTGCTCAGACTATCAGTAGACATTTTGCGCTGTTTGTGAAATAGCTTGAAGGAGACATTAAGCTGTGCATGCAGCATTAGCAGTCTGTAGTGGTTGACTGACATGGAAATGAATTATCAGACTGTCTTTTGTGTTGGCCTAGAAGCAAATTACTATCACAGGTTCATAATGGGAAAATGCTGTTATGGCTGGACATTTCTTGTTCCCATATTTGATGTCCACTCTTTTTTCTTGGGTATGTATCAAATCCATTGCCATGTACTGAACAACATATACTTAGTGTCTGTAAATTAATCTGTTCACATTGGAGAGTTTTGCTGTCCTTAGTACCAGTTACTTTAATAAAGGTACTTCTGGGTACCTGGAGTGGTTCTTTGTCTTGACTTATTTGTAAAGAGGGTTTTGCTTTTTTGAACTAACAGCTATACAGTGAGACATCCTAAAGAAGTATTAAAAAAGTCCCATTGCTGTGTTTAGTACATAAAGCACAACAGGAAACCTGGACTAGTATAAGATCAAGATGAATGAGGAGCAATGAAAGCATTCATAATTGCTTCTTTCTAAAGACTTTAAACTCAGTTACACCATGGAGTATACATACTCTCCCAACTAATCCATTCATGTTTATGCTCACACCACACTTCATAGAGATATGAGCATCTCACACACACAGACAACTGTGTTTAAAGCATTTCATACTCCGAGATGCAGAGTTAACATTGTATGTGTATGTTTTTTTGGTGGAGGGGGCAGAATGGCATATACTGTTTAACAGAACATTCTTACAGATATACAATTCACCCCACAGATAAGGCATTAAAATGGTATCCTATCTGCTTGAGTTGGTTGTAGCTCAAGTGGATGTAAAAGATTGCATGGTACTTTACCAAAAGAGTAGGGAAGTTCTCAGATACCCTGGTCAAATTTACCCTAGTAGTATAAATACTATCTTGGTTCTTCCTGAAAATGAGGCCACTATTCTACAGGGACAAACCTAGTCAACGAAGGATAAATATGTAAATAAACTGACTTTTCTGTAAATGTTACAACGTAGTAATAGCAGCAAATGTATATGTTAAAAAGAATACCTTTCACAGACAGAGTTAATCCAGGTTAGCTGTGTGTGTGTGTGTGTGTGTGTGTGTGTGTGTGTGTGTGTGTGTATGTGTGTGTGTGTGCTTGTCTGTGAAGGAAGGGAGAAGGGGGGAAAGCGTAATGTGATGTCTTAAAACAGCTAAGTTGTCAGCAATGAAGAAGTAATGGAGCTTAAAAAGAGTCTGTCACTGGGGGGATACAGCCTTTTTGTGACTGATTTATAACAGATTTTCCAATAGTTTTAAATAAAAATGATTCTATAAAATTGCACAAAATAATGCAGACAGAAAAATCAAAGAAATACTGTTAGGGTGTATAATCAGTGGTTTGTCTATAGTTTGTGTTTTCTAGTAAAACTATGAAACATGAAGACACAAAAGAACACCAGCAATTAAATTAGAGATGTATTATTATAAATTCATAGCTAAGTAGTAAGCTAGCTCCCCTTGGAGGCCATTTTAAGGCAAGTCAGTTTCCCTTTTTGTGCTCAAAATAACCTATCCCGTTTGATTATAGATTGGCCTTACCTATCCCATGATCGATGACAGCTGGTTCAACTAACACCCCAGGATGGTACTGTGAACCAGCTCCTGACCCCCTCCACTATTTAAGTGAGCTGATCCATACATTTTAAGTGATCTGCTATGTACAGTTAGATCCATGACCTTCCCCCAGCTTTTCCATTGAAGAAGAAAAAAAAAGCTTTCCTTCTACTGTCCCACCCACCAGGTGGCCAGAGGCACACCACACCCACTCCCACCCAGCCATTCAGGTCCTATTACTGTGCCATGCCTCCAACCCTCCCTCAACATAATTTCTTTTAAACTGTAGCAAACAGTTGCTACAGTTTATGACTTGCTTGCATGGAACATTACAATGTTTCTGCTTTAGTTAAAAAATGTATTCCTCTTTTTAAACTGTAGCAAACTGTTGCTACAGCTTAAAACCTGCCTGCATGGAGTTCTACAGCTGTTGTCTTTTATTTAAAACAAAAACAAATATTTTTTTTTCAATTTTAAACTGTAGCATGCAGTTGTTACAGTTTAGCCCACACACAGAGTGCTATACTGTTCAGGTTTAACCACAAAAGTAATACAGGCTTTTAAATGTCGGTGTTGCATTAATGAAAGATCGGGATTGGCTGGATGTCCCCCCAACACTTTGCACCTGGGGCAGTTGTCTGTCTCCCCCCACCTTATCTATGTTACTGATTACCGCTAATGAGAATAACTCTGATCCTACCTTAGATAATTTGAGGGGACCCATGCATGGGATAATGCATTTAGGAGCTGCCTGTGCCCATTAGTAGTACTGGGGCAGTCCTGGGGTAAATTTTGTTTCCCATCTGTAGATCTAAGTTGTATTTGAATATGAACAGGGATGGAGTTTGTTTTATGTAGATGGGGTATCCTCTGCGAGGTATGTCTATCACTCCAAACCATTCTGTTTATGATGCAGAAGAGACTTAGATCCTCAGCCTGAGTATTTCTGATGCCATTTGACTTGCCAATGTTCAGTAAATCCATCAGTATTGGGTTGGAGGATGTCTTGTATGCCAGACATCAGTCATTTCATAGCAGTCTGTAGGATACAGAGTATAGTGAAGTGGCAGGACTTTGAGTCAGTTCATGTAGAGCATGTAGTTTAGGCCTTGTATCTTTTTAGTAAGATATCTGTGATGGCATTTTATTTATTGCATGTGTCTGGACAGATACATGCCAAAGGGGGTATTACATTCAATGACTGGCGTAATGAGGGCTTAGCAAAGGGGGACAATGATATCCCTAGACCTAACTGCAATCCCTTTGTTTATAAGCTGTGTGGATATAGAAGGACGTTCTTACAACAATAGACACATGTTGGACAAAAGTTAGGTCACTCTGCAATGAGTTCTCAAAACCTGAACAACTGTGTAAAGCTTCCATTACATCCCTTGGGTTTCCATGTTTGGACTTGTACACAGCATTGACTGAATAGTGCTCAACTCTCACCACACTGCCAATTTATCAGTTAAATAAGCCAGTTCATAAAACACAACAGAAAGAAATGTACAAATATAGTTTGTGTATTTAAAACTATTAACTGAGCAGGGGCGGCTCGTGGCATCGGGCTGCCGGACTGCAGCCCCCTCAGCTAGACAGCTGAGTATTTAGTTTATTTTATTTTTAATGTAAAAAAAAAAAAATTAAAATCTGTTCTTTAAAACTTTAAATTTCGAGTCCGCGACTCGAAATTACGCGCATGCGCATTACGCGCTTCTAGCGCAACAGCGTTTTTTTTTTTTTTTTTTAAATTCTTGCTGCAATGTTTTGATTGCAGCCCGGGGGAGCAAAGAAGGCATCATTCTGATGCCCAGAACTCCCCAGAAGTCTATGCGGTTGAGACACAAACCGCATAGACGTGGAAGGGGCTCGGACTGCGACGTCCGCAGGCACATCATGACGTGCTTGCTGGGCAAATGCTGCTGATTGGTTGTCGCTCTCTTCCCGGGCTTTATGTGCTGGGAAAAGAGCGAGAATCAAACAGTAAGTTAGTTGTGGGTTGATTCGTGACTGAGTCAGTACTCGGTCACACGGGAAGGATTTACCGAACCTTTGTACTTGGCAATACTTGCCATTGGATTTTTATTATTTTTTTTTTTGGGTGGCTCAGAAGAACAGAAGAAGAACTGAAGAAAGAAGTAGTAGAAGAAAGAAGTTAGAAGAAGAAGAACAGAGTGAAGGTGCAGAAGTAGAAGAACAGAGTGAAGGTGCAGAAGTATATCAGGTAAGTAGGAAGGCCCGGGTAAGCTAAACAGCAGGGAAACCGGCATATATAGATTGTGACTTAGTATTTTCTCTCACAGCTACTTGTTCAGATCCTATGCAGTTTTAGCAACCTTCACCTACAAAATCTGCCATTCCCATTACTATATCTTAATGTTAATCAGACATTTAATCTTGCATTTTCTTTTATATTTCTGGCTTTAATAAAGAACTCTGTTAACATTTATAATCTCACTGAGAAGTAAATATAGAATTAGTATATGTTTTACATGGTTATTTTCCAAAACATTAATATTCAGACATTTTTGCTATGCATTTTTCCTTTCCTTTTGGATTTAG
The DNA here is from genome assembly GCF_019279795.1 of Protopterus annectens. NCBI lineage: Eukaryota > Metazoa > Chordata > Ceratodontiformes > Protopteridae > Protopterus > Protopterus annectens. Next base: position 1,829,539,846 of record NC_056725.1, read on the forward strand.
TGCTATGTCTTATTTGCTGTTGAAGTCATAAATATTGTAAGTGTAGCCTCCAGAGTTCGTGCTGCTAAATGAAACATGGCAATATATGTAAGGATGATGTATTCCTTCAAACAGCATGACTTACCAAGCAAGTATCCATGTTAAAGGATGCATGCTAAGGAATGTGCTTGTAAATGTGCATTGCATTAATGAAATGTAAATCCAGCTTCTTATCATTTGTTCTTTTTGCTTCACTAAGTTTCCAGAGTGCATTCCTATTTATTTTGGGTTAGCAGCACATTCTGTAATATGCAAAGATAGAAGTGAAGGAGGAAGAAGCATTAGTGTATTTGAGTGCAGATAGTTGATGAAAGGCCTGGACAACTAAGCACAGCAAACTGTCTGTTCCTGGTTGTGGGACACTGCTAGTTATGTGGAGCTTCTGCTAAGCATGCAGAGTACAGTAATAACCTTGACTTTCTTTATATCTGATGCAAAAATATTTTTTATTATTCTTAAGGATAGGGACTGTCTTTGTCCCAGGATGTATAGTCCCTCAACAAAGTTTAGACTACTGTACATAATAATGAAGTGTATGAAAACAATGGTAATGGTCTATTCCCCAGCTAATATCACCAGCGAAACACATTTCAGAGATGACGTCATACCATATTCTTGTGAGAAAAGTGCTCTCTTGTTTCATATGCTTGTATAGTTTGGGCCTTTTATTGGTATGTACAATTAACAGACTTGTATAGCCTCTGAACTGTGTATGTGTGCCTGTGTGTGTGTATATTATGCTTCATATAGGTTCTTTTGTTTTACTGCCAGCATAGCTACATATCTACAGGTTGCTCAGCTATTATAATTGGTTAATAAATGTGTTGTCATTTAGTGCAAGCAAGTGATCATAGGCGAGTGGTTACTGTAGCCTGCAAATCACTTTTCTAGCTCATTAGTCTGTTGTGATGCTTTGATCTGCTGTATATGCCAAAATGCACTTTATATTTTCACTTCCTGACTTTAACTGAATTGACACCCAAATATGAAATTTTCAGTGATTTACTTGATTGCCATTTGTTTAGTTTGCCATATATGCATTCCATCTTTCTTGTCTGTGTCAATGAGCATTACCAATTATAACATACATTTGGTTTTATTACAGTATAATCTAGAAGTGCATGTGTATTTGTTGTGGCATAGTTCACTTCTGCTTTTTTACCATGATGAACTTAGTTTCGGCCTAACTTTAACTGAAAATGAATAGAGCTGTTGTAGCTGTATAAGCAGAAAATATTGCTGAAGACTCACCTTAAAAAGACAAGATTAAAGGGAATGTGCAATTGTTTAATAAGTATGCTGGCTACTTGCACAACTTGAGGTATTTTACAGCAGCTGGAACTCATTTCCTTATTTTTTATTGCTGTACTGTCACTATACTTTCAATTTTTTTTATTCAGTTGTTTCTTTTGATGAAACCATATTTATGATGATTTATGCATTTCAGTTAGGATATTTATTTTAAACTGGGCATTGTAGATTTTGGAATGGAAATAAAATGGTTAAAGACCGGAACTGTGTGGCAGCAAACTGTTACTGTAGCCCATTCCTCCTACTCCTCTGCAGCAGGTGGAATACCCCTCCAGCACAGTTACAGACATCATACATCACATACATTCATCTGTACAACTATCAAAGTGGAACATGCAAAATGTCTGAACCTGCCATACTGATAGAATGTTTGCATTCTTCCCCAGTTACAAAACTTCGTACTACGTCTCTTTCTTGGCATTTTTCTCATCATTGGTTCCCACATGTAGAGTTGAAGACATTTTGTCATCATTTTTCAGTAGGGTGATGGTTTCTAAGATGTCATTAATCTTGCCCAAGACAGGCACATGAGGATTGTTTTGATACTGATGACCACTGAATTTAATTATAGAAATCTCTGCAGCTGTTCTAACTTCTCCTGCAAGCGTCTGCACAATCTGTATCGGCAGTTCTTATGTCTAATGTTTAAGGCATATGTTTTAGCTTGTTTCTTTTGTTACACCACTGTTTTATTTGTCTGTTTAATTAAATCTAACCAGCTGATCAACACTGAGCTCAGCATTTTACTCTGTCAATGTATTGTCATAAATGATTACTGAATGGCATATTGAATGTTTAACTGTGCTGTCAGTTGCACTTGTAAGTTTTTCTCTAGTTTGAGGATGTGTTAAATAGGATCATAGGAGGTTACTAGGCTAATGCCCTGGGGCCCCTTACAAGCCTAGCCAAGAGTTTATCCCCAAAAAGAAACCTCAGTCAGAACTTCTTGCCACTGTCAATGAGGAATACTGGTGGAAGTTGGAAAGCAATGTACATGACTGTTAAGTGACATAAGGGAAATCATTAAAGACTGAAGTTAGAAACTAATTACAGACGTAGTTTCAGACTTCACCCTTCAGAAAAAGTCATGCTAATGCAAAACCTGTTGTTCTATCAACTTTCTAAGTTTGTAAGAAGAGACATATTTAAAAATTGTCCCAATTTTGGTCCTTTGTCCCACTTTTATACATGGTTTTGTCCAGATTTCTTACTCTAAGAGGTTGAGAGGTATGCTGCAAGATGTATATTGTTGAATCTGACCTAGGCTAAAATCTGCTCATCATAAGTAACATTAAATAAATGCGCACAAGCCTGAGAGATGTTTTATGCTGGCTAATACAGCTTGAGATACATAGAAGGTGTAACTGGGCTAGGTATACATACAAACATACAGAATGAAACTCTGTGTATTGTAGACTGCATATGTGTGCATTGTAAGTAAATGTATGGCAATGTAGATTTTATTTTACTCCTTTTACCTTAGCAGATATGTTTGTTATCTCAGTATACTGTTATGTATCTATATCTTTGTTAGTTGGATCTTTTCTCCCCGGGCCTCATTGAAAAGGGGTTTTATTGCTCACTCGGATTTTCCCAGTAATCAAATGCAATAAATTAAATTTCCATATAACAGTTACCTACACTATATGTTGTCACAGCTTACTCATGTCTTGGAGAGGAATAAAAATGCTAAACAGACCTTGAGCTAGGATGGAATCTTAAAACTGTCCAATGGAAAGGAATGGCAAACTACAATGTGTAGCTGACCATGCTATACTGTAAGTAGGCAATATGAGACAGAGAATAGTTGGAGTTTTTTGAGTCTGTCCATATAGGACAAGTGTTTAAGGCCTAGGGTCCTCTTTGTGAGGCTCTCTAGTTTTATGTACCCTATCTTCTGTCTGCTCCTTTTGCACTGCCTTCTCAGTTCTACAAGAAACAGCTTCTTCATCAAGGTTAATTGTAAACTGTTTTATTGATGCTTAACCCCATCTGTACTAGTTAGCAGTAGCACTGAATATTAAGCTAGTCCCAGTAATGCTGGCATAACAAGGAATATGTGTCCATTTTAGATGATGTTGGGTCAATTAAGTGATATCATCTTCAAAGTTAGTCATCCACAGTATTTGTATGCCAGTGAGGCAAGATTAGGTTGGTTTGGACATGTGCTGAGGAAGGGATACTGGGTGTATAGAGAAATGTATGATAAGGATGAAGCTGCCAGGTAAGAGAAAAAGAGGAAGGCCTAAGATAAGGTTTATGGATGTGGTGAGAGAGGACATGCAGGTGGTTGGTGTGACAGAGAAAGATGCAGAGGACAGGAAGAAATTGGAAATGTATCCGCTGTGGCAACCCCTAACATGAACAGCCGAAAGAGAAGACTACAAGCACTTATTTGGAACCAGGTGGGGTCACGTGAATAGTGTTTGCTTGGGAAACTTTAAAACTGTCCCTTTTGAGCCTCCATGAAAAAGGGGGGGGGGAATCCAGTATGATCTGTGTTCCAGACCAGACTACAGATCAGGTGCAGAAACCGAGTATGAAGTACTGTTTGCAGCATACCGCAGAGGTAAGTCTTCAACCTGTATATACATGTAACAATGTGTGCTGTGTAGTGTATTTAGCATGTGCCATACTGACTTGAGCATTTATTTCATATAAATTAGTAAGCATGTCCAGCATTGATCCCACTGTACCATAGCTCCACCCCTTTTTAGTTGGCCACACCCCTTTCCCATTGGCCACACCCATTCAGCTGTCTCCTGCAGCCCCCCTTTGATTTGAAGTCACCAGCCGCCACTGTAACTGAGCATTTTTCTTGACAAATTTATTGCTTGATTTGTGCTTTTTTAATGTCTATAGTGTAAATGTAGTAACTTTTTTAATCAAGAAGCATCCTTATTTATCATGTATGACATGGGCAATTTTACTTTATATAATTGAAAATAAACCATACTGGCACAATCTCAATTACAAGCATTATACATTACAAATACAAACCATGCTGACACAACTGTAGTTGCAAACATTAGATATAATTTATAATATATCCAGTGATTGTCAGTCAACCATTACAGCTCATGTGGTGTAGTGGTACATTGCTGTAACTGTAGTACACAGGGTCTTGGGTTCAAGACTTGGCAGTGATAACTTTTTATGGACTTGACTTCCCATACATATCAAACAGAGCACTTCACTGGCCCTCTTCAAGAGAAATCTTGATGAGTGGATGGGAAATAGAAAATTCATGCCGAGGATCACTCCAGTGGCTCTACTCGACAGAGGCACTGGGAACTAAGGTCGGGTGGCATGATGCCAGGGTAATCCTATGGGCTAGGCTTGTAAAGGCTCCAGGGCCATTAGCCTAGTACACACCGATGAACATAGCTTATTCAGTTCCTGCCTTCTTTTAAACCTTGTTCCTTCTCTGCATGTATTAATCCTACATTTCCCATTTTTTTCCTATATAATTTGCTCCTACCCTTTTCTGAAGATCCAAATTCCAGTTGTTTTATCTCTATTACTATCTTCACTACTTCTAGCAAAGTTGGTTAGTAAAAGTGCCAGAATCACACTTTAATTGACAAATTAAATTCTACGGCATTGCTTTGCTGGTATTCACTGTTGTATAATAAAATTGCCAAGGTACAATTATGTGGGCTCTCCATACGTAGTTGCAAAACTTTTGATTCTGCAAAGATGACTGTTCTTCTTTCGGCTTTTCCCAGTTAAGGATCGCCATAGCTGATCACCTTGTCCGCTCATGATTGGCAGTGGAGTTTTATGGTGTCGAGTTGCCAGCCTGGCACCCAACTTTCCACAGAAGACACACACACACACACACACACACACACACACACACACACACACACACACACACACACACACACACACACACACACGCACACGCACTCACACCTAGGGCCAATTTAGAGTGTACAATCCACCTGCAACATGTCTTTGGGATGTGGGAGGAAACAGGAACACCCGGAGGAAACCCACGTGACCACAGGGAGGACATGCAGACTCCGCACAGAAGACACCCCAGCCGAGGATCAAACTGGAGAACCTCTAGCTGTAAAGATGACTGCATAATGCAAATTTTTAGGTTGTCATAAATTTAGACATGCCTGACAAGTGATCTCTCTGCTGTACATGGAACTGTTTGAAGAAATGTCTATTATTTACAGGATACAACATTGAAATATGCCAGTATTGTTACCCTTTCTCTAATAAAATGAGTGCAGGTACAGGAATATGAAAGCTATTGTATTTGGATCAAACGTTCACAGCGCTCACGTTTGGACTTTACTTAATGAACTGCTTAATGTGTAATTTTGTAGCTCCTGTGGTCATCCAGTGTTTAGGGAGGGGGTTCTAAACTATCATTCTGCTGTATCTAAAAAGGCAGTTTGTTTAATGGAATTGTGCAAGTGTCAGCCAGCATTCCCAGTAATGTAGGAGGACTGGCCCAAGATGGTTCCTTTTTAGCCATGCTTCAGTTACCTGGAAAGTGCAAGTATTACATATGTTCAATTTGTATGTAAAAGATAGGAATAAAACAGTAATGAATTTTGCAAAATGTGTGATAGCATTTGGTAATAAGATATATGTACAAGATGGATACTACAAATGTAAGATACATGTGTGAAAAAATAATGGAAGGAATTAATTGTTCTCATTTAAGATAAATAAAACTAAGTATGAACTGAGGTCAGATGTCCCTAAAGAGAGAGTTTTGTCGATGTATTTTGAGGTATGCCATTTAAGTGCTTTAGCAGTGTTAATCAAAACAAGGCACTGAGATTAATTACTTTGTTTTAAAGGGAAAGAAACAAGTTCCAGTGTACATAAGTTTGGATAAGGAAAGCATGTTTCATCTCTGTAGTGCTACTTCTGAGAAAGTTCCATACTTTTGATCTGTTAGATCTGATATTGTACAGTGCAGACCTTAAATGGACTTCTTTGGTCAGAAATGGATAGAATTTGATGTTTAAAAAGTCTACACTTTAAATTGGCTTAAATGAATTGAGGTTATTATTAAACAGGAAGTCAATATACATTTCATAGGGAGAACAGATAATGTGCGTGTTTTGTTTACTAGTAAATGCAGGATATATAGGTCATTACTGGAAGATGTAGCAAGTAGGATAATATACACACATCTTGTAACAGTAGACTTTCTAGCTTCTTTCCCAAGGAATATGTAGATGTTCTAGTAGGCTGCTAGCTGTTTCCTAATTGTGAATTTAAGGTGGTTAGCATGGGTAACAATGGACAGTGAGGGATCAAGCAAACAAAATATGTATTTATAGATTGTCTTTTTTTTTATAAGGAAGGGTAATGTTTTTATTTTAATTCCACATAGCATGAAAGTATTTTCAAATCTGTGTTATATGGCTAGTTAGAAAGCTGAATGAGTTTCTTTTCAAAGGGTTAGTTATTTTTAATACTGTGATGAGTGTCAGACCAGGTTATCGCTATACATTAATGACTGAGAAGGTCTGATAATGAATGGGACCCAGCTGATAAAGGTGGTGAAGGGAAGAGGCCTATGTGGGGATCACTGAGCAATTCCTGCAAGGTCAGATAATGAAAAAGAGGTGGTGTGAACTTTGAAAGACATACATTATTAAAAAAAACCTCTTGCAGGATCAGTGGGCAGAGGAATTGTTTACTAGGGTGTTTCTAAACAGAAAGTGTTAACTATAGTGAAGTATTTAGTAAAATGCACACATATGGCTCCTGTTGATACTTAGTTATGTTGCTTAGCATATTTGCACTGAAAATTAAAAGGGTTGTGGTGGTGCTCCTGCTTTTTCTGTAGCTGTGCTGTCATCTGAGAGTAAGCCATATGTTCCTAGACAATTCAGATAGTTAGTCTAATGCAATTTTCTTCTTATCGTGAACAGATTGGACTAAGGCAAAAGGATTATGGTATTCAGGCAGTTTCTCTCTGAAACCTGCCCGGAATTATTTACTTTTTATTTATGTAGGAGTGGAAGTTCACTGATTTTCATGAATCTGTTTTATAAGGTATCTTGCTCTGGTTTTGATTGGTAGTGTATAGTTGTGAGAACTGAGTTTACTTGTTGTTTGATAATGTCTGAATAGTAGGGGAATGCAGAAGTTGGAATACCCTTTAATTTACGATATTTACATGGATGAGTACCATTATGAGTAAGATGCTGTGGTCTGATGCTGCTTGCTTGCTTGTGATCAGAAGTGGGACCTAGTTTTCTCTCAGTGGTGATTTATCATTTTGCATTTTTTAGTTCTTTTTTTCTCCATGAGTGCTAACCATCATCCCTCCCCCTTTCTGATGTGTCTTCATCCCATTAATTTCTGTGGAAGAGCAGAGTCTTTACTCTCCTCAAGTTTGGAGGTGACCAGAGTGATCTGTCTTCCAGACAGGCATGCAGAGATGTTTTGATCATCCCATTTCACAGACTTTGGGGTACCTGTAAGGACAAAGAACAGCCTTGTCCCAGTGGCCTATAGGTCTACTTTCACCCCCCACCCCAACCAGTGTCTCTTGCATTTAAGAATGTCCAAAGGTTGGAGAACAGTCAAAAAATCCTTCCCCCCATAGCATTTGTCACTGTTGATGGTTTGGGACATTTCTGAATGACCTAACTTCACTCCTAGGAACTGATGTATGCACCCACATCACTATAGGGGTTCAATATGTCTGAGATCCATGCATGTTCACTTCTGCACATGCACAGTACATATACTGTCACCAGTTTGATGAAGCCAAATGCACACCCATGATCACTTGCTGTTTACAGGCTATCTGCATCTGCTCGGCTTAAGTACATTCAGGGCAGGCCTACTCCTTCCCCCTGAAGATGGGCTGTCAGCCTCAGCTTCTCTCTGCCTGTGATGATAGGAGGTATTGCCAGCCATGCCAGGAGAAGTAGGGCAGTGGATGTATAACGTATGCCAACACAGCTAGCAGGAATTTTGTAAATAATTGTATGTCATGTGTTTATCAAACTGATTTGTACAAATGTTTGTGCTGAAAATGTATTTGTGATGTTTGCTTGTGTTAAAATATGTCAACATTGTGCCCTACTGGAAGGAAAAGAAATGTACATGCGTTATTGTAACTGAATTAAATGTATATATTGTAACAGCATATACTGGGAGAGAAGAGGTTAATCCACCTCACTTTGAAAAAAAAAATATTCTTGAAATTAAATTAATTTATGGCTTAAGCCATAATGATGTTATCCCACCATTTTGAATGGAGCCAGAGAAGCAATGTCTGTACTAGAGAACATGTTGTAGCTCCTGTAGGAAGAGTGGAATGGTTTTTATGGTTTTATGACTTCCAGCAACTGCACCACATCTGAGCAATGCACTATCTGTGTGTATTGTACTCGGTTGCATAATGTCTACTCGGTGGTGGGAATTTAAAGCCTTCAGAAACAGGACAGTTCACCTTTTCCTCAGAGGACTTAAAAATCTGTCTGGAGTTAGAGACTTGAACTGGAGGCCAAATGTATGGAATTAGAATCAGCAGAGTGACTGCTGCAGGCAAAACAGATGGAATTAGAATCAGCAGAGAGACTGTGGCATTTGGAGGCCGAATAAAATGAGAGACTGTGACATTTGGAGGCTGAAAAAAATGAGAAGCAGCGTCAACATGAGAGGGAGATACTGATTCTTCACCAGGATCATGGAGGTATTGAGAAGGGAATAACCAAATCCCAGAAGCAATAACGGTCAGTAAATTCTTTCCACAATTTACAGAGGGTGATAATTTATATATATGAAAGAGTATGTAAACAAGTCTGGATACAGTTCCTGAACCCCTTACTCCATTGTAAAGCTGTAACTTCTGATTTTAAATTGTCTGATACTCATTATTTAAACTATGAAAAAGTCAAGAGATGTTTACTTAAATGTTTTAAGTTAGCTGAAGCTTACAGAAAAAAAGTTTCATGAGCATAGACGCAAGGCAGATGAAAGTGTATGTTATACTGTTTAGTTAAGCACTTATTTTCATACTTGGGTGAGTGGATGTCAGGTCACCACTTTTGAAGGGCTGGCAGACCTTTTGGTGAGGGAACAAGCCCTTAGCACTTTGCCTGAGGACAAGAGAATCCGGTTTGCACACCGTGAATGTGACGTTGCAGATGAGCTAGGGAAGAAAGGGGATATCTACTTAGCAAGGAGGGCATCACTGCACAAGAAAGGGATACCCAGTGATGCACATGGATATAAAAGAACCCATGGTGTGCAGCCAAAACCACCCCAACAGAGTCCACCAGTAACCAGGGAAGCTACTAGTTCAGGTACATGGCCTGGATCAAGGGTTAAATGTTTTAAATATAACCAATGGGGCTATGTAGCATATAGATGTCCATGGAGGCAAATTGGGGAACAAAGGTTGGGAGAGCCAGCAATTGGGAATAACAGTATAGGAGTAGTAAGTTGTCTGGAGGCAACAGGGGTGCCAAACTATCACTAGAGGTTATACCCTATCTTAGTGGATGGAAAACAGGCCACTGCTAAGAGAGACAGCCTCTGACATAACCATTGTGAAGCCTGAAGTGGTTCATAGGTAGGTACTAGGCTATAGGCCCAAGGGCCTACGTAAGCCTAGCCAACAAGTTTCCCTGGCTTACGCCACCCAAGAAAGTTATTTTCCTGTGCCACTGTCGAGCAGAGACACTGAAGTGATCCCCGGGGTGTATTTCCTGTTTCCCATCCACTCATCAAGATTTTTCTTGAAGAGTGCTAATGAAGAACTTTGCTCGACACAGATGGGTAGCCTGTTCCAGAGTGTGAGAAGTCTCTGGGACAGGAATCTATCCATCCAGCATGTCCTGTTTATTGTGGTGACAAGGTTTAGGTCCCTAGAACATGTAGCTCAGAGGGATTGGGATTTCTTTAGGTGTAGCATGTCCAACAGCTCTGGCTTTGATATAGCTTTATATGTTAGGCAGAGATCACCTCGGAGTAGGCAATATGCTACGGAGTAAAGCTGGAGTTTTTTGAGATGGTCAGTGTAGGGGATTTGAGGCCAGTAATCCTCTTTGTGAGGTACTTCTGTGGCCTTTCCAGCTGCTGCAGATGTCTTGTGAGGTACATTCCAAAAGGGGCGTTGTACTCTATAATGGGTCTAATGAGTGTTGGGTAAAGGGGAACAATGACCTCTTTTTTCCTGGATGAACACCCTTTTATGATGAGGTGTGCCACGTAGAAGGACTTCCTGACTACTGTGGCGATGTGACTGTCAAAGGAGAGACTACTGTCCACCTGGGTCCCAAGGTCTCTTATCACAAAATTCCACTCCAGTGAGAGTTTTAGGAGGGACCCCATTCCACATGCCTTTGGCTAGGGTTCACCTTGACTGGGAGGGTGGAAAAGGAAGTAAGCAAGTAGGTGTGTTTGAGGATATCCCTGCAGATGTCTTAATAGAGAATAATTTTGATAATGTAGTACATTGTGTGTATGCAGTTACACACAGTCACACTTGGAGACAGACATGTGGGTCTGGTAGCCTGGGGGAGACGTAGACAGACCTCATACCTGAAGCCAGGGCTGGTGAGGTGTTTGTTTCAAGGAAGGAGCTACCTTGTAGCAGTGACCCTGAAGGTGAGCCACAGCTGCTGGTAAGTACTGATATTCCCTTGGACAGAGTGACTGCAAGGACAGCTGTGAGTGGCAGTACCCAGGCTGACAGTGAGGCACCATTGTCAGAGGATACCAGACTTCCTGTGGAAGGGGAGCTGGGAAGAGTCACAGAAGTAGAGCTGAGACAGGCTCAGCTCTCAGACTCTACACTGAGAGGCTTGAGGGACTTACCTAGGGAAGCACCTGATTTTCAAGGAAAAGGGGAGTCTGTATATTGGAATAAGGGTTACTGTCCGAAGAGTGGACCCCTGAGGGAGGGCTAGAGGGTGAGGTAATGTACAGTACTTGGTAGTGATTAGAGCCTGTCATCTGGCACTTCTAGCCATAGTCCATGACATTCTTTTCGCAGGTCATATGGGCATAACGTGTACCAAGAGATGCATTCTGCAGAACTTTTATTGGCCTGGGATTGCAAGGTATGTAATAGGGTAATGCAGGACCTGTAAGCAGTGCCAAAAGGTAGGCAAGCAGGAGACAAGGTCAAATCTCCTTTGATGCCTTTGCCTGTGATTGAAGAGACAGTTTAGAGGGTGGCTATGGGTATTGTGGGGCCTCTGAGTACCCCAAGTTCCAGAGGGAAGAAATATATCCTAGTGGTAATTCATTATGATACTAGATACCCCAAGGCAGTGGCTCTGTCCTTCATCAAGGCAGAGAAGGTAACAAATGCTTTGTTAGAGATTTTCAGCACGGTAGGTTTCCCAAGAGAAGTACTGACTGACAGAGGTGCCAGTTTCATGTCAGACCTGCTGGCTTGTCTGTGGAAGCACTGTGGGGTGAAGCACCTAAAGACCACCCTTTACCATCCCCATACTAATGGTCTTGTGGAGAGGTTAAACTCTACAGTAAAGATGATCCTGTGGACATTTGCAGACAAGTTTTAGAGAGTGGGACAGATATTTTCCCCATCCGCTGTTTTCTTATAGAGAGGTACCCCAGGAATCCACAGGTTTTTCACCTTTTGAATTGCTGTATGGGCATAGGATGAGGGGACCTTTAGATCTGATTCATGATGAGTGGGAGAGTGAGTGTGAATCCCACAAGGAGTCTGTTGTGGTGCCTAAACCTCAAGACCAGGCTCAGAGTGTTCATGGGCTTGGCCCAGTATAACGTGGCAGGAGCCCAACAGCAGAAAAAGGTCTGGTATGACAGGAATGCTCGAGCAAGAGAGTATGCTGTGGGGCAGCAGGTGATGGTTTTCATTCCTGTCAAACACAGTAAACTGCAGGCAGCTTTGGAGGGACCCTTCATAGTGGTAAGGAAGGTCAGTGATGTTAACTTACATGGTAGAACTGCTAGGCAAGAGGCAGGGGCACAAATTGTACCATGTTAACATGATGAAACCTTACAGTGGCAGGGAGGCCCTGGTGCTGAGTATTTGCAGAGGATGTCAGGAGAAGTCTGAGGTGGGATCTGGTGATTGATCTACTCAGTAAGCCTCAGACTGACACCTCCATGGAAGGATTAGCACTGTCCCAGTGGGTATCCCCTACCCAAATTTGAGAAATCTGAGCAGTGTTACAGGAGTTTGGGGCATATTCACTGAGAAACCTGGGTGCACCCACCTGTTGCAGCACCATGTGGATACAGGACCCCAAAGGCCTGTCAAGCAATGCATTTTAGGGCACCTGAGAGAATCAGACAAACTCTGAGGAAGAAGATACAGGAAATATTGGAATCGGGAGTAATCCAGGAGTCCAGCAGTCCCTGGGCCTTGACAATGGTGCTGATCCTGGGCCTCCCCAGAGGTGCTGATACCAAAGAAAGATGGCAATACCAGGTTCTGTGTGGACTACAGGAAACTAAATAGTCAAATAGAGTCAGATGCTTACCATATGCATGCCTAGGACAGATGAAGCCTTAGAGAAGCTGGGTGGAGCTAAGTATCTGACCACTGTTGATCTGACCAAGGGCTACTGGCAGGTGCCCTTGACTCCCACTGCTGGAAAGAGGTCAGCCTTTGTGACTCCTTTCGGATTATACTAGTTCACAAAGATGCCCTTTGGGATAGAAAATGCCCCAGCAACCTTCCAGAGGCTGGTAGATTGTATCCTAGCAGGAGCAGGAAATTATGCCCTTGCGTACCTAGACTATATTGCTATCTACAGCCATTCCTGACAAGAGCACCTTCAGCATAGCAAGGAAGTCCTGGACAGACTGCAAAGGGCGGGGTTAACCATTAAGCCCAATAAGTGTCAGGTGGGTGTAGTAGAGGTCTCCTACCTGGGACATAGAGTGGGGAGTGGTAAGATCAGGCCAGAACCTGCCAAAGTGGAAGCCATTCAGGCTTGGCCTGCCCCTGTTACTAAAAAAGCAGTTGAGTGCATTCTTGAGGACAGTGGGGTACTATAGAAAGTTTGTTCCCAATTATAGTACAATAGCTGCTCCCCTCACAGACCTGACAAGGACAAACAGATCAGACAAGGTAGTGTGGACCCCAGCCTGCGAGCAGGCATTCCAAAAGCTTAAATGGGCTTTGGAAGGACCCCTTGTGTTAGCTAGTACAGATTAGAGCAAAGAATTTGTTGTGCAGATGGATGCTTTGAACGATGAGGCGGGGGCTGTACTCAGCCAGGTTTCCTCAGAGGGAGAAGAGCGCCCAGTGGTATATCTCAGCTGTAGACTCCAACCTAGTGAGGAATGCTATGCAGCCGTAGAAAAAGAATGTTAGCCATAGTATGGGCACTGCATTAACTTCAACCCTTTCTGTATGGAAGGAAATTCACTGTAGTTACAGACCACAATCCTTTAATATGGCTACATCGAGCCAGCCAGCAAAATGCCGAATTACTAAGGTGGAGCCTAGTGTTGCAGGCATATGATATGACAGTGCAGCACCATAGTGGGGGTTAGCAATGCCAGTGCAGATGGGCTGTCAAGACAGGTATTCCCAGATAGACTCATTCCTCTCAAGCAACGTTTTTCATACGATTAAACAGCAAAGATGTGGTAGTGCCCAAAACGTAACTAATAATCCAAAATTAGGCACCAGAGACCAGCAGTTCCAACACACAAGTAATTTAATGTTCAAACACAGCAAAAGGAACACACATCCACATATAAAAAACACAGCAAAAGGAACACACATCCACATATAACAAACACAGCAAAAGGAACACACATCCTTAGGTATCTTGGTAATTAACTGAATCACTGATTTTATTGGTCTGTTTAAACAGGAAACATTGTTTAACTGGGTAATTATGATGTATTTACCCATCTGATGAGGTTCTATGAGATGAAAATGTAAGGGAAGTGTTTTTATCAGCATTTATGTTATATATGTATGTGTGTTCCTTTTGGTGTGCTTGAACATTAAATTACTTGTGTGTTGGAACTGCTGGTCTCCAGTGCCTAATTTTGGATTTAACGTTTCTCAAACGGCACTTGAAAAACTAGCTTGAGTCTTCAAAGGGGGGAGAGATGTGACAACAGGAGGTATTTCCAGCCATGCCAGGAGAAGTATGGCATTGAATGTATAACTTATGCCAGCACAGCTTGCTGGAATTTTGTAAATAATTATGTCATTTGAATAACAAACTAATTTGTACAGATGCTTGTGCTGAAAATGTGTTTGTGAGATTTGATCGTGTTAAAATGCATCAACAGTGGGCCCTGCTGGAAAGAAAACAAATGTACATGCATTATTGTAACTGAATTAAATGTATACTTTGTAAAAGCATATGCTGGGAGAGAAGAGGTTAATCCACCTGACTGTGAAAATAAATATTCTTGAAATTTAATTACTTTGAGTTAAGCCATAAAGATGTTATCCCACAGTTCTGAATGCAGCCAGAGAGACGTCTGTGCTAGAGAATAGGTTGTAGCTTCTGTAGGAAAAGTGGAATCGATTTATGGTTTTATGACTTGTAGCAGCTGCAGCACATCTGATAAATGCTCTGTGTGTATTGTAGCACATAGGTGCTAAACCATTGTAGCTTCTAGTGATGGGGGATAGTGCTAGGAAAAAGAGTCGGATGACCAGATGTATGTGATATCATTCTGTACTGAAATAATGTTTTAATATGAGAGGAGACTGAAGTCTCAGCAGCATTCTGTGTTCTGTCTTGGATCTGACAACAAGGACCACTCATCCATCTTATCTTGCTCTATTCAGTAAGTAAGATTGGTAATTCTTTTAGTCAATCAGGAATAGATAGTGAGACTAGCTAAATACTGTTTTTCTATAACTGTGTGAAACTTTCTGGGCAAAGTTGGTAGAGCCGATAATCTGTGCCAGCCTTTCCCGTGTGTGTGTGTGTGTGTGTGTACATGCGTATGTGTGTCAGCTATTTGGAACAGGAACAAAAAGCACTGGTTTCACAGAGAGGATGCTGGAGGACTTGGCTTGGATACTCAGCTGAGGACTTAACCCTACAGCTGTGGCAGTGGGAAGTCTTATTGGAGACCTGGAGGGAGACAGATAGAAACACCCAGCCCCCAGGCTGTGTGTGTGTGCTCTGTGTGCTCTTAAGGGATATTGAGCTTGCTGCAGAGAGGTCAACATCTGGAAACACTGACTGTATACATTTGTATTCCAAGTGAATGTCCCTCTTCATTGTCAGTGGTGAGGATTCAGGCTCCTTAATTACTGGCCCAGAGTGGGGACATCACACTGCCACTCCTCACTGTCAACTGCTTCAGTTCCTTAGACACTACTCAAATTGGGGTTGTCTATAGAGTCAGGGCTTTATCCATCTGTTCCATGGAGTCAGGATTATCATTTTGCACTTTTGCTGTCTACATCTTACATTATTTATTTCCTTTTAGACTGTCTTCAACTTTTGCAGTACAAATATTAATTTGCTTATGTTGCTAGATTTTTCATTTTCTGACTGCTTACTTCCAGGTCATACTGCATGATATGATTGGTGTTGTGCTTTGGGAGGTTATTTTTTTCTTTACATTAGCCAGGATGTGTTTCTTATTCTCATAATCAGTTTACTTCTGGTGTTAGATGTGACTAAATTCCAACCCTGCACCTTCATTTGTTGAATGAGAAGATGTTTATAAAGGATGTTGGAATGTCATTTAATACATTTATCACTGTGAGGACAGGCTGCGGTGGTGGTGCTGCGGTAGTGTTGTCACCTCACAGTAAGATGTTGTCCTGTTTGATTCTCAGCTAAAGTGTCTTCTGTGTGGAGACAGGCATGAATGGGTGTACCTTCGTTGAAGGTTATGCGTCAGGGCTGGCAACTCGGTACATAAAAATCTACTGCCAATCATTAGCGGACCGGAGTTCCGCTGTGGCAACCCCTAACCGGGAAAAGCCGAAAGATACAACAACATCACTGTGAGGACAGGAGGATAGTACAGTCTGATTTGAGAAAATGTTTCTGAGAACTGTTTCAGATGACTGGGTCTTGAACATGGCATTATCCACAGCAGACTTTTGTTGTTACTACAGTAATCCAACTCATTGTCTCCGTGATCATGTGCTGATGGTTTTTGCATCAAGATAATACATAACTGGGTTGCTCATTCTATTCTTTCTCATTTCCTTTCCATGAGCTTTGTGATTGCCTGCATGTGTAGTTGTTAACTGAGTGAGCTGATAACTGCACCACTTTGAGCTATTATACCAAGCTAAAGAAATAGGAAAATATATAATTAAATATATTCTGAAATTGCTTTCTGTCAGTAAAAGTAAGCCTGATTCAAACATGTAAAACAGCAGTGAAATATAAAAATGGTCTATGTGATGGCATGGCATTAAGTTAACTCATTCACTCCAATGGAGTTTTAGGAAGTTTACAGTGTAACTTCCTATGGGCGGAGCCTAAGCCTTTTGACAGCATCAAATTATGTCCTCTCATTTCAAACAAATGTTGATATCTCTGGAACCATAGGGGTTCTGAAAGAAGTATAAATGGCAAACCCTCCAGCACAAACTATTTTTATAGTGGTAGTATTCTTTAGGTTTTAGGTCATAAACCGAATTTTATAAGTCACAGTAAACACAGTAACTATTATGTCTGTAATATTTTGTAAACAGCTTACAATTTCTCAACGAACACTCATGTTACATACATGCTGTCAGCAGCATTTTATTCATCTAGCTGAGAGCTTTCATGTTAGGCTAAGGAGTTCTGTCTGTGTTACCTGGTTGTTGAGATATTTAGGAAAATGTGGAAATTATATCTATATAAATTAATATCATGAAAACCACCATTAATATCTCTTTACCTGCAGTAGACAGAGATCAAATATTAATGCAGTTGAGGGTGACATTGTGTAAGTTTTAAGATGAAAGCTTTTAAAACCTTGTACATAACATGGTTTTGGAATTAGTGAAGCAAATATGAACAAGCAATATTTGATGCCAAGAGGCATCAGTAAGAGTTTACTGCAGATGCAACTGGAGGCGTCACTCTGATGCAACGAGTTAAAGAAGGAGCATTTAGGTATAAAAAGATGTAGTGTGAGCAGTCAGGAGAATGAAGTGTTAGTAGTTGAGGTATGACTGAGTGATGGATTGAACTTGCACCAGTAAGTATCAGTTGAGCTACCAGCTTATGAGTCTTTCATAGGTGCTGGGTACAGTCATTTCTGCGCTGCAGCATCTGGAATATGATGCTGATCATTCAGTGTGATGTGAAGCACTCAATCAGACCATAGATTCTTCTAGCAAAAAATTGGTTGTGGAACTCAGGACTGGGAGTCTGCACATTTGTCATCTCCTGGATTCAAGGAAACCAAGACTTCTGCAGAACTTCTTGGGCTCACAGGGAGGACCTACTATTTTGAGCATCTTTTGATATCTCTTATCACTCATCACTCATGCGGAATAGCATTCTGAAGGAGCAGAATGTGACTTTTTATATTTTTCATGTCCTGGTACGATTTTGGACCAGTGCTGCCATATCATGTGACACTTGCCTGCAGCTTGATAATTTCTTATCTTGGCAGAAGCCATGTCACTATCTTCCCAAGCTGTTTCTAGGGGGGGTATCTCCTTCTCCTCACTTTCTCCCTGGAGGGATTTTGATGTTCTTGGGTTAAAGCAGGGAAGTGTGAGACCTCCCCCTTCTTCTCTATGTGATGACTTCTCCTCTAGACTGACTCTTAAGGTGATGAAGTCCATAGCAGATGTGCCTCTTGCTCCTCTGCCTTCTTCTCAGAAATGGTTACATAAGGAAGAAGTATGAGGCAACTAGTGGCATCCTCTATTAAGCTTGTCCTAATGATGTCTTCTATGCTGCCTGAAAGTATCTTTATTCAGCTATTTTTATTCCTTAGAACATGGAGGATCTCTATGAATTCTGTCAGAGTGAAGTGACATTTTAACTAAGCATCCAATGGCATATTCCCAGTTTCTTTATTTCTGCACAGGTTCCAGAGACCACACCACCTTCATTGCAAATGAATGGACCAGTTTTGAACACTATGAAAAAGATTATTTTATTTCTTCTTCTTCAGTCCATAAACTCTGCCACCTGCCATAGTTCCAGTCATCATTGTTGACCATATTTTATGAAATGCTGTGACAACAACTAGAGTTTGTGATTGTTGAAGTATTGAAAAGACACCCATGGCTGCTTTAATGAGGGTTTTTATGCAGCCTCCTGTAATTTTCATTGTGTTTATGTTGTGTCCACTGCAACGCACTCAGTATGTGTGTGTGTGTGTGTGAGGGGGGGATCCTCTTAATTCAGTTATTAGCCTAGAACCATTCTGGGATGATTCCTTCTTTTTGCAGTCTTCCCTGTACCTACTTGAAGACCTTCCAAAGTGGAAAAAGGCATTGCCTGCTACAAAACAAGAAAGGGATGCCTTCATTAGGTTTGTCCTCATCTAGGCCATGCATTTCCACCAATAAAAGAAACACTGTCAAAGGATGTGAAGACCTCCACAGCATTAAGCAGAGTTGCCTCCTCCTACGGTTTCTTAAAGAAAGACTGCACTGGCTTAGTAGTTGCAGCCATGATTACCATGTAGGATTTCCTATGGGAGATTGTTCTTTGAGTTTGTGTCACCTTGGAGAGTCTCATCACAGATTAGTGAATGCTAGACATGATTACAGTTAGACACATCTTGGAACTGTTGAATCTGCTTCCAATAGGGCTCCGGTCAGGAGCTAGGTCTGTAGCGCTCTTCATATAGGGCTACTCTTCACCTGTACAGCATATTCTTCCTTTAAAGATTTTCAAAAGGCTCTTTTCCTGCATTTTCCTTGTTCTTAAACATTATGAGATGATGTGCACATTCTTTTACACTTTGCAAAAAACTTATCTTCTTACCCTTATGCATATAAGATGATATCTGCTATTATGGACCTCAGCAGCTTTGGTGAGCACATCCAATATGTTGAACTTCAGATGATGGCTCCGTTGGAGGAGGTCATGCCCTACTGTGATAGGGCACATGAATGATGTCACTAGCTATTAAGAATATTTTCTAATACATAAGTTTCTGGGTTCTGCACAGGATGTGCCTTACATTTGTTCTGCATGGACTTTGATTTTAGTACAGCGTTGGTAGTCAGTCTTTCCTCTGAACCTAGAACATTCACCCTAGACTTTGTCATTGTGCCAGAGACATTGCAGGAGGAGGAGGAGGATTTTTTTCCTTTGTCTGGAGAGCTGGCTGCTGGTAGTCCCATTAAGTATCCCATGAGAAAACTATCTTGCTCTTTTAAAATTTGTCTCTCTCCCCTTAGATTGCTAAAGATTGAGCTACCTCCTCTTTTCTATACTATCTTGTTTGCTTGTTTCCCACCTTTCCTAGCCAGTCCAGATCCCAGGCTTTGCTTGTCTCAGGACTTTATTTTCTGTGCTCAGAGCTATCCAGACCTTGCTGTGGGAGAGGGAAGTCCTACTGCTTACCAGTGGGAGTGGTGAGCATTGTACTGCCTATCTAACAGTAGAGGAGTGGTTTCTAGCTCTGAAATGGTAATTTTATTAGTCTTTTTGGGCTGATTTCTATCCCTTTCAACTTTCTGGCTTAAAAAACGCGTGTGTTTGCACATTTTTTGCATCATGCAGCACCGCGAGGCTACAGTTAAACTGTTCCATGTGCCAGAAAGTCTGCTCTTCAAATTTCCCTTAGAACTAGCTAGTTTATCAGTAGTAGCACTAAAATCTGAACCCCTGTGACTAGCACTTGCTCTAGAACCTGCTGGAAAGCACTAGGATGCCTGAAACTGATACAAGCACTCAACTCTCCTTGTCAATAAGGAGAAATTAATTGTAGGCACTAAACAGCCTATAATTGCAAAGTACCTTGCGAAGGTAAGGGAAAACAGCTCTTATACTTTACAAAAAAAAGCACCTAAACAGGCATGTCTAAGGGTCAGCTTCCGGTGATTTCTCCTGACAACCTGGTGAATATGGGCATACTGGAGCAATGTGGCAACTGCCTCATGTACACAGACAACCCTGTCCTCCTACCACCCAACACTACAACCTGCGAGAGATGCACTTACATAGCCAAACTGGAAGCAAAGCTTTCTCCAGCCAAGATTGTGCTAGACAGTCAAGAGGAGAAGGTTAACACCTGCACTACACCTCAAGCAACTCATAGCCCTTCAAAACCCACACCATCAACACCCACACATAGCAACTAAACCCACATATGCGGAGGCCCTTAACATTAACCTGCCCAAGCAACAAGGACCTCCAAATCTGAAAGGCAAACAAACACCAGTCACAACCAAAGTGACACATAGCTCACAACAGCCCCTAAGGCAAGACAACGTACCCAACACTTTAGTCATAGGTGACTCTATAGTCAGGCACACTGATGTCCCACTCACCAGGCTGAACAAGGAGAAAATTACAGTCAGCTGCCTGTCAGGTTTCAGGATCCGTCACATAACGCATGCACTCAAGTCACTCCACAACAAGTACAAAAATGACTCTGTCATTGTCCATGCTGGAGTGAATGACTTGAGACGTACCTCCCTGGACTACATGAAAAGAGACATGGAAGAGCTCTCGGATCATGTGGCCCAGGCAGGTATGACCCTAGCCCTGAGTAGCATCCTGCCTTTGCCCAGAATGATACCATAGTATAAGGACAAAATGATTGACTTCAACAATTGGCTAAGCTTCTGGTGTCATTCACAGGGCATCCAGTATCTGTCTGCCTGGGAAGACATGATCGACAAACTACGATGCTTTGCCAGAGATGGTCTGCACCCGTCACCCCTGGGATTCAGGTTACTGGCTAAAGCTCTTGCCACCCCTATAGTGCCTTTTTTAGGCAAGGTTAAAAGGACAAAACCACCACCGTAACAGATACAAGCATGCAAAATCTGAAGGTAATGCTACTCAATGCTAAAAGTCTAAACCTCAAAATGCACTCTCTCGAGGCACTCCTAAAAATGGAGAACATCGATATCTGTGCAGTAACTTAGACTTGGTTCAAGGCTCCAGAGAGCACCCCTGCAATACCAAGCTATAACTCTTACCACACTTTTCGGCCGCAAAACCAAGACCAAAACACTAAAGGTGGTGGAGTGTCCATATTCACCAGGGATATTCACACCTCCAGGCTAGTTGCCCAACACAATGCATCTGAAATTCTCCCGGTTCAACTAACACTAGGTAAGACTGCAATCCAAATTGTAGCTTGCTACAGATCCCCCACCATGCCCCAAGATTCTCGCTGCACCTTTCTAAACATACTGGAAAATATTAATATTCAACCAAACACCCTAATACTGGGTGATTTCAACTACCCTGCCATTAACTGGGAAAAATACTCAGGTACCAACTCCTTTTCCCAACGATTCTTGGAATTCATAAATTCCAACGCCCTGGATCAACTAATCCATTGTCCCACCAGGGGCTCCAGTATCCTAGACCTGGTCATTACCAACATGGGAGATAGATGTTCCACACCAGTGGTCACCCCACCCCCTCATTGGTCAGGCTGACTCCAAGCAAATCACCCTTGACATCCACATCCCACCCCCACCTCCCAGTAAGGAAACCTCCTTAAAAAACATCTCCAAAGCCAACTTCATGCTACTGAAGTCAAAAGTGACAAACATCATGACACACATGCAGACGGGATCTGAAAGTTCAACTGCAGAATCCTACACTAAGGCATTGTATGGGCACATCCACTCATGCATGAATCGTGCCATCCCAAACAGAACCAAGATGCTCTCCTCCAAAAAAAAGGAAGCCAATCTGGTGGTCCCCTGCTATAAACAAACCATACAACAGAAGGAAGAAACTATTGCAGAAAAGAAGAAAATCCCAGGATGTAAAAAACTCCCTCTCCAGCCTCAGAAAGAAGCTGAGATCCCTCATAAAATCCTCAGAAGCTAGTTACAAAAATAAAATTGCCAAAGATTCCAAAGACATCCACAAGGCATTCTATAGTTATGTCAAGAATCTAAATGGCAATGCTCAGATCTGCTCTGAGCTTCAACAGAATGGCATTAAATATACTGATCCCAAGGATATTGCCAATATCCTGGCAGTTCGATTTAGTGCCAACTTCACCCCCCTCTCACCCCCTAAATGGCCCATCTCAATACCAAAAGATTGCCAAATTCCGGTAATCATGGCCACACAGGTAGAAACTGCACTCTCCAAAGCTAAGAATACAGCATCCATGGGACCAGATGACATACCAGGCTGTGTACTACATGAACTACAAAAATGAACTGGCACCTCACCTAAGTGCCATGTTTAATCATAGCCTCACCTCAGGCTTCATGCCCACTGAGTGGCGCACAGCTACAGTTATCCCACTCCACAAGGGGGGATCCACCTTGGATCCCGGGATCTACTGTCCCATCAGTCTGACGAGCCTGATCTGCAAGGGCATGGAATGCATTATCATGGAAGTGATGAACAAAGACATTGGCAACCTACAAACACTGGACCCCACCCAGTTTGGGTTTGTGAAGGGCCGATTGTGTCTCCTGAACCTGATTGACTTCTTCAAATCAGTCTCCAGAGCTGTGGATGAGGGTAAGGCGGTCCACACAGCCGATCTGGACCTCGCTAAGGCCTTCAACACCATCCCCCACTGTGGAATTATAGATAAACTTACTAAGCTTGGCATAAATCCATACGTCACTTGATGGGTTGCCAACTGGCTTACTGACAGAACCCAGACTGTAAAAGTAGCTCACTCCAAATCCAGCTCCAGACGGGTGACAAGTGGAGTACCTCAGGGTTCAGTCCTGGGACCACTCTTGTTTGGTATCTACTTCTCTGAAGTACAGGCTAACATTAAGGGACTCTGGCTAAGAAAGTTTGCAGATGACTGCAAACTGGGAGCCATTATTGAATCCCCAAATGATGTAGATATTCTACAAAAGGGCCTTACAGAAACAGATGCCTGGTGCCAGAGCCATGGGCTCAAGCTTAATGCCAAGAAATGTATAGTTATCCCCTTTGAAAAAAAACATGTACCCATGAATTACCACATAGGTGGCAGTACACTAAACATCGAAAGTGTGATGAGAGACTTTTCGATAACTACATCGCCACAACAGTCAGGAAATCCTTCTATGTGGCACACCTCAACACTAAGGGCTTTTCATCCAGAAAAAAGGAGGTTATTGTCCCACTGTACTCATCCCTCATTAGACCCATTATAGAGTATAATGCCCTGTTTGGTATGTATCTCACAAGACATCTGCAACAGCTGGAAAGGCCACAGAAAAACCTCACTAAAAGAATCACAGGCCTAAAGCAGATGCCATATGCTGACCATCTAAAAAAACTCCAGCTATACTCTGTGGCATATCGTCTACTCAGAGGCGATCTCTGTTTAACACACAAGGCCATGTCATACCCTGAGCTGTTGGACATGCTCTGCTTAAAGAAATCCCAATCCCTCAGAGCCACACACTCCAGGGATCTAAACCTTGTCATCACAATGAACAAAACATGTTGGAGGGATAGGTTCCTGACACAGAGACTCCCCATACTCTGGAATAGACTGCCCATACATGTCAAGCAGAGCGCCTCCTTGGCCCTCTTCAAAAGGAACCTTGATGATTGGATGGGAGATAGGAAATTCACCCCGGGGATCATGTCAGTCACCCTGCTAGACAGGGGTCCAGAGAAGTAAATATTGTGGGAAGAAATATCCAGGGAATTGTTATGGCTAGGCTTGTATAGGCCCTAGGGCCGATAGCCTAGTACCAACTTATGAACCTGTGGAGCCTGTACTAAGTCCATAAGGCAAGCTGCCACACAATCTAACATTCTGGTTATTGGAGACTCTGATTGTGAAACACACTGATGTCCCTCTCACCAGGCTGAGTGATGAGAAAGTCATGGTGAGTTGCTTATCATGAGCGAGGATCTGCCACATTACTCATGCGCTCAGTTCATTGGACCAGAAGTACCAATATGACTCTGTCATAGTCCATGTGGGTGCAAATGACCCGAGATGTACCTCCCTAGACTATATAATAAGACATCATGGAGCTCTTGGAATATGTGACCCAGACTGGTATAAGCCTAGCATTGAGTAGCATTGCACCTTCTTCTAGGCTGATGCCACAACCCAAACAGAAGATGACTGACTTTAATAATTGACTTTGTTTCTGGTTTCTTTCTAAGGGGGTGCAATATCTCTCAGCGTGGAAGGAAGGAGATGTCCAACAGACCATGCTGTTTTGCCAAGGATGGTCTGTATCTATCCCCTCTGTGCTTTCAAATATTAGCTAGCACATTATCCTCCCACATGGTGCCTTTTTTAGGCATTACCATACTGAAAGTACTTCTGACATGGCAAATCAAACCTTAGAAAATCTAAAGGTGGTACTGCTTAATGCTAGGAGTCTAAACAAGAAAGTCCACTTCCTACAAGCTCTTCTCACCATAGAGAATGCTGATGTCTGTGCAGTCACTGAGACATGGTTTAATGCTCCAGAGTGCACACCAGCATTGCAAGGCTGTAATCCCTTCCACACATTTTGACTAGCTACTAACCAAACAGGGACTAAAGGTGGAAGTGTCTAAATTTACATCAAAAATAAATATACCTCAAGGCTGGTCAGACAGGATGATGTACTTGAGGTTCTCCACATTTAAGTTACTAGAAGAAAAATCCCATACCACTTCCTTGCAAGCTTCTTTAGCTATGTCCATAACCTCAAAGGCAATACACAATTATGTGCAAAGCTAATTGTT
Source organism: Protopterus annectens (assembly GCF_019279795.1). Taxonomy (NCBI): domain Eukaryota; kingdom Metazoa; phylum Chordata; order Ceratodontiformes; family Protopteridae; genus Protopterus; species Protopterus annectens. The sequence continues at coordinate 1,829,564,958 of NC_056725.1, forward strand.
AATGGAGCCACCTATACTGAGCCAGAAGATACCTCAGTAGTCTCATATGCAAATCCATTGAGAGAGTTATCATGAAAATGATCAACAATGACATAAGAAACCTCGAAACACTGGAAACAACCCAATTTGGTTTTGTCAAGGACAAGTCATACCTACTCAATCTGTTGGACTTCTGTGAGAAGTTCACCAAAGGAATGGCCATGGGCAAAATAGTTCACACGTCCTTCCTTGACCTAGCCAAGACATTTTACACAGTACACCGCTCTGGCATTGTTTCCACTCAATAGATTAGGTGTAAACTCTGATTTCACCCTGTGGATAGCCAGCTAGCCCACAGACAGGACCCAAGAAGTTAGAATTGGGGAGTCCACCTTTACAAAGAGGTCATTCACAAGTGGAGTCCTTCAAGGATCGATCCAGTCTGCTCCTTTTTGGCATTTACTTTACTGAATTCAAGACCAATGACAGGGGCCTCTGACTGACCAAATTTGCAGACTATTGCAAATTAGGATCAGTTATATCATCCCCCACTAACAGTAATGTTCTCCAGGAAAGGCTGACATAGGCAAATAACATGTGCAAAGCCATGGACTAAAACTAAATGCCATGAAATGTGCAATAGTATCCTTTGGTTAGACATCCACTCCTGGTAACTCTCATATTGACAACATAAGAGTCAACCAGTAGTCAGGGACTTAGGGGCATACACAGACAGTAATCTAGCCTCTGACCATCACATGTCTACAGTACTGAGGAAATCATTCAATGTTGTGCAACCTATAAACAAAGGAATGGCATCTAGGTCCGAGGAAGTAACTGTTCCACTGCATTCAGAATTCATCAGACCTATCATTGAGTATAATGCCCCCTTCGGCATATACCTAACCAGGTACATCAAACAATTGGAACATCCACAGAGGTTCCTTACTAAAACACTACAGGGCATAAGTAAAATATCTTATTCATACCACCCCAAAAATCTATCCCTGTAGTCTCTCTTACAGAATGTTGAGGGAAGGTCAATGCCTAGCACACAAGGCATTGTCATCCCCCCCCCCCCAATGGACCTCCGCCCTATAACAGTTCCCGAATTACCCATTGTAAAGACTTAAAGTTTGCCTGTGATATTGTTAGAAAAATATGTATTAACATATGTGTGTAATGCTTATTTTAAATAAGGGAAGATTAACACTTTTTTATTCTATATGCAGCATTAGTTTTATTTGAAACTGAAAACATGCTTTTCTGAAATTGTGCTTTCTGACACTGCAAGATGCACTCTGACCTAGTTTGCTAGCACAGCAAAATACATGTTTATGCTTTGGAAATGTACTGGAAAGCAGGTGATTTTCTGCTAGGTCAGGAAATTAAATGGAGAATAATAATAATTTCTGTAGATCCATTCATTATGGACAATAAGCTCTGTTCGTGCTAATGAAAAAGTGCACAAGCTGCAAGATAGTTAGATACTATAAACAAAGAACTGCTTCAGAAATCTGTACGTGCATTGTCCTTGAATTAGCCATAGTACCTAGACTTGTAACATCACATAGCAAGAAAGTTATAATTGACCGGTGGTCGTCAAGGCCATCCTGTTTACTGAAAAATCTTTTTTTAAACTTTGAAGAGACAGCTAGAAATGTGAGAAACATCTGTAAAGTAACAGAATTGTGAACTGGTGGTCTGCTACGTCAGCCGTAGTGGGCAATGCCTTGAAAGAAAGGTATAATAATTGTGACACTTCTTGATTATAGTCAGACAAACTCTGTAACTGCATTTTTTGTCTCCTTGCGCAAGAATAAAGATACCTGAACTGAACCTTATGCTTTTAGTCTTTTGAAGTATTTTCTTTGACAGATATAAATAGGAGCTGGTGGAGAGACAGATATGTATCCAAAAGGCCACCCCTTCTGTGGAACAGGCTCCCTTATCCATGTGAAGCAGAGTTCCTCCCTAACCCAATTTAAGTGTAACTTGGACAGTTGGATGGGGAACAAGAAAGTCATCCCTGATTTGGCACCCCTCAGTCTCTAATGGACAAATGCAGCCTATAAATGTTTCATCTCCCAAGCCCCTGCTTACACTTACCAAGGGTACCAGAATGAGATTTGGGATGTGTGGCTTGGCATAAAAAGGCCCTAGTGGTCATTAGCCTGGTACAAACCTATGAACCTGTAAACAAGTCTCTGATTGGAACTCTTGCTTGGGTTGACATAGATGAAGGTCTGGAAGGGGTCACCATAAAAAGGAGACAAGGCCTTTCTGTTCTCAGCTTAGAGGATCGTCTTCAATAAGACACAGAGAATGAAGATCTGTACATCTTTACATGATTGGAAAATAAACATTCTCCAGCAGAGTGTTAATGTACAGCTAATGCCTGGTAAAAAAAAAAAAAGTCTAACATATTAACCTGTCCTGCATTAAAGCTTGGACAACAGCAAAAAAAAAAAAAAAAGTTGCTATTTTTAAGGCTGAATAAAGAGTGCTTTGCATGTTTGTGTATGTTGTTAATGCGTGTATCTGAACATCTATGTATGTGAGAGAGAGAAAACGACAAAGCATGATTGGGAGAGGCAGAGACAGTGCATACTAATGTCTTTTGACTACAACAAGCAATCCACCACAAGTATTACCTAAACATTAAAAAATATGAAATTCTAAAGTCTGGGATTATTGACCGACTTTAATCCTCTGTGATTTACCAGTTAATCAAACATCGTATGTGGGACAGAGCAGACCTATGTGGCAAAATCAGGAACAGTTAACATGCTGCATTCTATGTTTTTTTCTTCATTCATTTGATCACAATTAGACAAGCGATGAGTATTCACTTAATAAAGTGGCTGCAACTGCTGTGTGTATGTTTCTATGTAAATGTGTGCGAGCTTTTCTGCCAGTGCTTCTCAGTGTGTGTGTGCATGCGTATGGATGCATGTGTAAGAAAGAAAACAACAGAAAGTATGAGTGAGACACACACACACACACACACACACACACACACACACACACACCTCTGATGTATTCGCTTAGTAAAGTGGCTGCAGCTGCTGGGCATATGTGTATGTGTTTTCATGTATATGTGTGTGTAAGTCTGTCTCTCTGTGTTCTGAGTGTGTGTGTGTGTGTGTGTGTGTGTGTGTGTGTGTGTGTGTGTGTGTGTGTGTGTGTGTGTGTGTGTGTGTGTGTGTGTGTGTGTGTGTGTGCGCGTGTGTCTATGTGTAGAGATTAAATAGTTTTATACCTCGGATATTAAGGAAGACATTCTTAAATGTAGATGTACGTTGTTGGAGGTGTGACCTGAGTGTAATGAGTACATAGAAACTTATTTTTTAAATTTAGTAATATTTAAGGATAAATTAGAAGATTTAGTGACTCATTTTTGAACAACAGAATATGCAGATTGCTATCAACCTATGTTTTTGGGATCAAAGGTGTTTACTGCGACTTGAAGAGCGAGCACAAAAACAGAAATCTAAAACCCTGCTAATAACTAAAGCTGTAATAGCAAAGGTAGAAGTAGAACTTAGAGGTAGTCACATAGCAAAGATGACCTTGCTTCTGAGTGGTTGCCATGAAAAATCTATTACAGAAATAATGAAGTTTTATTTATTTATTTATTTATTTTACATTTGTTGACCGGGCTAGTCCAACTGGATATATGTCTATTTTCAGTGGAGGCCCGGGGAGAAAAGCTCCAAGAAATAAAATAAACATTTAGAAATACAGGTGAATGTGCAGATAATCATCCTATACATTGCATTTGGTCTGTAAACAGAACCATGATACATTTCAGCTATGGTTATTCATTCAAATATTTTTCTAACAATATAGTATAAGAGAAATACTTTTGTTTTATTTGACTTAAAAAAGTAACTAGGTTATACACTCTCTTAGAAGTTAACAGACAAGTAACTAGTTTGTACAGTAATGGCAATAATGCCTTGAGAAATTAGGGGTAGTTAGTCTGGGTTAGAACAAGGGAATAACCATTGTGATTTAAGGTATGGCTTCAATTTGGTTTTAAATAATGCTATAGAGGTAATGGTGGATAAGTCTTTTGGGAGGGAGTTCCAGATTTTTCCAACTGTGTTGGCAAACAAGGAGTCACCTGCCAAGTTGTTAGCTTTGCCTGTTTGTACAAGTGGTTTATTTGCTGATCGCAGGGTCTTGAGGTTGTTATAGGGGGTGATTAAGTTAGTAAGTATAGGTATGTTAGTAGGTTGGTACAGGATCTTGTGGGCAACTGTTAATTGATTAAATAGTATTATATTTGTCAGTTCTAGCCATCCTCACTGTTTAAGATTATCACAATGGTGGGCTCTAAAGGCAGATCCATTTGCAAATCTAGCAATGTTATTATAGGATATTGCTAGTTTGCTGATGTTGTTTTTACATAGTTTTGTATATATAGGTGAGGCATAGAGGAGGGTAGAGATTAAGTGTGTACAGGCAATGGTGGTCCTGGCTAGTGGTGACAAAAAGGATTTAATCCTATATAGGGATCCTAGTTTTTTGTTGACTGTTTTTATAGTGCTATTAATATGAGAATCAAAGGTGAGGTTGTTGTCAATAAGAACCCAAAGAAGTTTAGTAGTACAATCAGGAGATATAATAATGCCATTGCTTGATGTGACAGTAAAAGTAAGTGGGGAGGCCCGACGTGTGGGAGTGAATTGTAGCAATTTTGTTTTTTTTTGGGATTCAGAATGAGGCATCGATGAAGAAGCCATTTTTCAACTATGTTAAACACATTTTGGGTTATGGAATGTAAGACAGGTGGTGAGGTGGCAGAGCATATTAGTGTGGAATCGTCTGCATACTGGATACAAGTAGCTTGAGGTATAACAGAGTATAGATAAATCAGCAGGATTAGAATGGACCCTTGAATAGGAAATGTGCGCTTTTCATTGTATTTACTTACTGATGCTGTGTGAAAATATGTGCAGCCTTCATTAAGTGTCCATGAACTGGATGATTTAACAAAAGGTATTGTGAAAATTGTGTGAATGAACCAGGTGTAAGTGGTTATTTAAAGGGGAAATTAAATATTGTAATATTTTGGTAAAGTGTTTTAATGGATGTGTTCTTTCTCTCCCTCTCATTTAATAAGACAGTGTTAATGTGCTTTTTGCAGAGCTCCAGAGAAGAATCTACCATTTGTAAATATTTTTTTCTTTCTGCTGAAATGGTTGTTACTGTTATATTTTTTTCTGATTTGTTACAAGTTCTCATGTTGAACAAATGCTAAGACAAAAAAAAAAAAAAACAACGGGGTTAGTAAATGCAGGCATGTAAAGTTCAGTCTGAAGTTAAGATGTAGCCTAATTGCTATGGTATTGAAAGTTCATGCTGAAAAACAAAATAAATATTTTGTAAGCATTAGCCGTGGTGGTGCAGCGGTTAGCATTGCCGCCTCACAGTAAGAGGTTCTCTGGTTCACTCCTTGGCTGGGGTTCCTTCTGTCTGGAGTCTGCATGTCCTCCCTGTGGTCGTGTGAGTTTCCTCCTGCTGTTCCGGTTTCCTCCCACATCCCAAAGACATGCTGTAAGTGGAATGGACACACTAAATTTGCCCTAGGCATGAGTGCATGTGTGTGTGTGCCTTCTGTGGAAGATTGGGTGCCAGGCTGGCAACTCAACACTGTAAAACTCCACTGCCAATCATGAGCGGACAGGTGATCCACTGTGGCAACCCCTAACCGGGAAAAGCCGAAAGAAGAAGAAAAAGTAAAGGATGGAGGTTGCAGAAAATCATCCATTCTGCCTGTAAGTTGGCTTTTACTGATAAACAAAGCAGACTTATTTTAAAAAATAGTTTATGAAATGAAGATGAGTTTTTGGATATCAGTGTCAGAACACTAAAAAAACAGACTATATGGTCATAATATAATCTTTGTTGTGCAGATTTAAGTAGAACAAAGATTTATGTCCTCTGATGTGCAGTAATGCTTTGTTGGCTGCCTTAATGTCATGCAATTTTTACAAAAATGTCATTTTTCCAGTGCAACATCACATAATTTCAAGCTTCAGACCCTTAAATGAAGTTAAACAGTTGCAAGTGAGCCAACAAAGAAAAGAGCTATCCATGATATGTAATGGTTATTTTACTAGCTAACCTGCTAAAGCCTTTTCCTGCACCCTTAGTTCAGTAATTTAGACTATATATACCAGGGGTGTGGCAAGCAAATTCCATTTTATATTCAAAGCACTTAGTGCTATACCCTTAGACACCTATCAATTAAAAAGAGACACATCTCTCAAAATGCCGCCCCCCCCAGCACTTAATAAATGTAATATATTCAGCTGTCCTCCCTAAAACTATTAAAACTATTGATGTTCTTCGTCTCACATTGCTGCAGTCATAACCTGTGGGTAGTCCGCTATACTCGATCGGCCCGAATACCAAAGAGCTGGGCTGGCGTCGGTCATTGTCGCCTAGAGCTGACGTCAGTACGTCGTAGTACATAAGCGCATGACCGACGCCATATCCTCAGTCTTTCTTGTCGCGTGGTCCAAAGCAGAAGCAGCGTTTGCAAGTGCCGTTCGGCGTTCTGAAATTCAGACCGAAGACCAAGTTGGGCTAAGTACCCCGTTGGGGAAATCTTTGTCTTTTCTTGCCTCAGTTATCCGGATGTCAGAAAAAGTTAATAATTGCATTTCTTGTGGGAAACAGATACCTCATAAGGATTTTCATTCTTTGTGTATTCCTTGCTTAGGGCCTGAGCAGGATGTGGTTGGGTGTCGCTTTTGTGCTAGATTTAACAAGCGCACCATTAAACGGAGATTAGACTGTGCCAGGCTTGTTTTTGGTAAAAGGTGTAACTATAACATGCCGTCGGATCCTCCAACACCTGCTACCGCTAAAAAGCGTAAAGATAAATCTTTGAAGTCTAAGCAGGATGAGTCATCCGTTGCGGACGCCGGTTCTTTGGAGCCACCGGTTGAACCGGTGACTCCTGCTGAGGGTTCAGCTGAATTCCATGGTGAACCTTTGATTTTACAGGAGTTGGCCTCTCAGGAGGTAGGCCCGGCTGAGGGTGCTTCTCAGGTGTCTGTAGTTCCATCTTTACAGAAGGTGATTAGGCCTTCTACTTCGGTGGCTAAAGTTCAGGCTAAGGCCAAACCTTGTCATGCTGGCCCTGGTCATGGTTCTAGCTCTCCAGTCCCTGTTCCTAAAAAACATATGTTAAAAATGGCTGAGGACTTGATTACTTTGATCAGGGGTTCTATGCCCCCCCCGGAGAAGAGACCTAGGGTGGAAGCAAATTTAGAGGGGATGGATCATTCTTCAGACTACTCTGATTCCTCAGTTGAGGAAATTCACGAATTCCCTTCTTATTTGGATTCGGATGCAGAGGACTCCTGTCCTTCTGCTTCTCCTCCAGAGGATTTTTCTTTTTCTGAGACTTTACATTCCATGAGGGAGCATTTCAAGTGGGAAGGTCAGGATTTTTCGGATTCTCGTAAACGGCTCAGGGAATTTTTGTTTCTACCACAGCATAGGCCCTTGGCTATTCCTCCTGTCTTAGAAGTTGTTCAGGATGTTTTTGCTGAATCTTCCCTTAATCCTGATTCTTTACCTCCTGCCCCTGTTAAGCCAGACAGATATTATAGAGTTCCTGAAGCACATAAGTATTTGTACAAGATTCCTAGAGCTGATCCGGAAACTATTACTCAAGGTCCGAAGGGTATTAAGGCTTCAGTGACTAAGAATCCAGTTCCTTTGGATAAAGATTCTAGGGCTTTAGATAGATGGGGGAAAAAAGTGTTCACCTCCTCTACGTTAGCTATGAGGGCTTTGAATTGCCAATTTCATATGCTGAAGTATCAGAATTTTTTATTAGGCCAATTGCAATCTAAGGTGGATGCTTTATCTGAGGGTATAGAGTGTAAAGAGCTTCAGGAGCTGGTTCATGCAGCAGATCAATTTGGCAAGCATTCTTTGCAGTGTGGTTTCGATGCTCTTCAGGCTGCATCCAGGATGGCTGCTACAGGTTCAGTTATTCGTGGACATGCCTGGCTTAGGGATCAAAATTTGTCAGAGCATGTTAAGGCTCGGATTTTGGATGCTCCTCTTCAATCCGAAGTTCTTTTTGGTCCTTCTGTGGAATCGGTTTTGAAAAAGATGGAAGATAAGGCTAAGTCTATGCAGACGGTCAAAGATTTTATGCAGGTGCAGCCCCCTAAGTTTAGTAGGAATTGGCCTGCTAGAGGATGGTCTTTTCCTTCTTCGGATTATCAGTCTAAGGGCAGGTCTAGGCGTGGTAGAGGCAGAGCCCACACTCAGAGTTCTTTCAGACCTAGGACTTGGAGTTCTCCTGCACAGTCTTCTGGTGAGGGCAGAGGTCAGCCTTTTCGTAAGCAATCCCAATGACCTGTATCTTCCGCTGCCAGATCCTTCTTTACTGGCAGCTCCTCTAGGAGGAAAGTTGGGACTTTTCAAACAAAACTGGCATTTGGTCACCCAGGACAAATGGGTGTTGGATATAATAAATCACGGCTACAAGTTTTATTTTCACACTTTTCCTCCCTTCAAAGGCATGCCGGATGTGCCTCCTCAGCAAAGGATGGAGGCTCAGGTACAAATTTCTTTACTTTTACAGATGGGGGCAATTCAGGTGGTCCCTCCGTCAGAAGTAGGCCTAGGTTTTTATTCCCGTCTATTCCTAGTGCCAAAGAAGGGAAACACTTGGAGGCCAATACTGGATTTGTCCATTCTCAATACCTACCTAGACATTCCAAAGTTCAAAATGTTAACATTACAACAACTTCTGCCTATGCTGGGCAAAGATCACTGGATGGTAACCCTGGATCTCAAAGAGGCCTATCTTCATATCCCTATCAGGCCCAGCTGCAGGAGATTCCTGAGATTTCGGGCTGGTACTTCTCATTATCAGTTCTCTGCATTGCCCTTTGGCTTATCTACTGCGCCCAGAGTATTCACAAAAGTTCTGGCTCCTGTAATTGCTTTTTTCAGACAGAGAGGTATACAAATTTATCCTTATCTGGACGATTGCCTGATTCTTGCTCAAAACAAAGACAAGTTACTACAACACCTCCAGTATGTTATGACAGTTTTCAGGTGCCTAGGGTATTCTGTGAACGAAATAAAGTCCAGTCTAGTACCCTCTCAGGACATGTGCTTTCTGGGTGTGAGACTGAATACAGCTTCTCAGATGGCTTTTCTGACCCCGGACAAACAAAGTTCTCTTCAGCTATACTTCCAACAGTTATCAGTAATGTCCAGGCTGACTGCAAGGACAGTCCTTCAAGCCTTGGGGTTCATGGCATCTTGCATTCTAGTACTTCCCAATGCCAAACTGCATATGAGGAAGCTACAATGGTATCTCAAAAGTGTGTGGACTCAACACTGCCACGGTTTGGACACTGTCATTCGGATTATACCTTGCATCCAGAAGGAATTCTTGTGGTGGGCTCAGGAATGTCACCTAAACAAGGGACTCTCTGTGACCCGACCAGAGGCGAGTCAGATCCTAACGACGGATGCCTCGGACGTGGCTTGGGGAGCACACTTCAATGGGAAATGGATACAAGACATGTGGCCTCCCAAACTACTACATTTGCATATCAGCATGAAAGAGATGTTAGCAGTCCAATTTGCTTTGATGGCCTTCAAGGATCTACTTCAGCCGGGACAGGTGTTGATTCAAACAGACAACACAACAGTCATGTGGTACATCAACAAGCAGGGGGGAACCCATTCCTACCCTCTCTGCAGACAAGCAATGATTTTGTGGGAAACTGCTCTGAGTTTGCAAATCAATCTTCAAGCACGGTTTCTGCCAGGAGCACAGAACTCCCTAGCAGATGTATTGAGCAGGCAGATTGTGGATCCCCACGAGTGGAAACTGGATCCTCAGGTATTCAAACAATTGACCGTGGCTTGGGGAACTCCAGACATAGATCTGTTTGCTTCTCCACTGAATTTTCAACTGCCAAAATTTTGCACAAAGATGTTCCACCCAAAGGCTTGGAAAGTGGATGCTCTATCTTTCAGTTGGAACAACCTTCACGTTTATGCTTTTCCTCCTCTGCCTCTTCTTCCCAAGGTACTCTTGAAAGTCAGGCGGGACAAGCCTTGCATGATTCTTATAGCACCAGATTGGCCACGTCAACATTGGTATCCTCTGCTGAGGAGTTTAATTTGGGAGCCTCCTTGGCCTCTGCCACAGGTTCCTCATTTGTTATCCCAGTCAAACAATCATTTTCTCAATGTTCGGGTGCAGTCCCTGCATCTGACAGCTTGGCGTATTCAGTGATGGAGCCGGTGGGGTCTCAGCTTCCTCAACAGGTTTTAGATGTCATTTTGGAAGCCAGGCGGCCTAGTACTAGAAAAGTTTATGCTGATAAATGGAAGAGATTTTTTCTTTGGAGCACAGCAAAGGGCTTTGATGTTTCAGTGCCTAATCTGAGTTTTGCACTACAGTATCTTACTGAATTACTGGACAAGGGTTTGTCATTCTCATCTGTGAAGGTTCATGCTGCAGCCATTTCTGCTCACTATGATTGTGACCCTCCTTTATTTTCTCACCCTTTATTCAAACAATTTCTTAGAGGGAATATAAGACCCCCACGTAGAGCTCCTACGCCTTCCTGGGATCTCAATTTTGTGTTGGAGAAGCTTACTTTACCTCCTTTTGAACCTGCAGCTACGTCTGAATTGAAGTTTTTGTCTTGGAAGACTGCTTTTTTGTTGGCCATTACTTCTGCTAGGAGAGTATCTGAATTGCAGGCACTCATGGCAGTTGAACCCTTTCTGATATTTCATAAGGATAGAGTTTCTTTGCAAACTAACCCTACTTTTATGCCTAAAGTGATTTCTAATGTGGCCCTGAATCAGTCTATTCATTTGCCTACCTTTTATGCTGATCCCCAAAATAAGGGGGAAAAAGTCTTGTATTCTTTGGATATCCACAGGCAGTTACGTTACTACTTGAGCAGAACTAAGGAGTTCAGACAGACTCAACAGTTGTTTGTTTCTTTTGCCTTGAGTTCACAAGGGAAAGCTGTTTCAAAGCAGACTATTTCAAAGTGGATTGGTCAATGTATTGCTTTTTGTTATTCTCATCATGGGAAGAATGTTCCTGCTGGGATCAGGCCTCATTCTACTAGGGCTACTGCCACATCTACTGCTTTTTTGAGGGGTGTAGCTACTAAGGATATTTTGGAGGCGGCTCCTTGGAGTTCAGTGCACACTTTTACTAAGCATTACCATCTTCCTCTTTATTCCAAGTCCAGGGCTGGGTTTGCCACTGCAGTATTACAGGGCATGTTAGCAGCTCCTAATGCTATTTAGTTTGCCAGCCGCCCTTTTCCTTTGCTTTGGGATTCTACCCACAGGTTATGACTGCAGCAATGTGAGACGAAGAACATAGTACAGTTTTGTACCTACCATAAATGTAGATGTTCGAGGATCTACATTGCTGCAGTCCAATTATCCCTCCCTCCTTCCCCTCTATAGTTTGTAGTTGCTGTGTTTTAGATTTATCTTTGTTTCCACACTGGTAGTTGGTGGGTGTTTACTGTTTTGGCTCTGGCCTTCTTTCATTCTTAGGTCTTCTGACATCTGGGGCAAGAAAGACTGAGGATATGGCGTCGGTCATGCGCTTATGTACTACGACGTACTGACGTCAGCTCTAGGCGACAATGACCGACGCCAGCCCAGCTCTTTGGTATTCGGGCCGATCGAGGACAGACTACCCACAGGTTATGACTGCAGCAATGTAGATCCTCGAACATCTACATTTATGGTAGGTGCAAAACTGTACTTTTTAGATTTGCAATCTCGTACCTGTTGCTAAATGTATTAATTTAGACAGTTGTAGATATAATATTTATTTATTATTTATTTTATTTTAACATTATTTTACCAGGATAAATCCAACTGGACACAAAGTGTCCGTTTTCAGTGGAGTCCTGGGGAGAAAAGCTCCAAGGAAGTTAACAGAGTACATACATGGTTTAGATAATAAAAAAACTGGTATACAAGGTAAGAGAAACAACAAAGTACAAGAACAATTCTGTAAAACAATAAGATACTCAAACAATAAGATACTCAGGAGTAGAACCCTTATTTGCAATATTTACAAAAAAAAATACATATCAGGTGAGAATATAGTGTATGCAATGGAGGCATACACCGGGTCACTTATATGAAGTAGTGGGTGTTCAAGGGGGATCTTTGCAGTTGCAGAGAGGGTTAGCATAGAGGTGTGAATTTAGAAGGCTCTTGTAGGTGCTTGTGTGACTTTGTAGCCTGAGTTCAGGTGGGAGGGTGTTCCATACTTTAGCAACATCATAACAGAATAAGGCCTCCCTAGCGCTGTTATTGCATGGGTTGATTTCAATCAGGTTTATGTTACATGAACATAGCTCCTTTTTGGGGTTGTGAAAGTTTAGTATGTCAGCTAGAGCAGGGCTCTTCCCGGATGAAAAAGAATTTGATGGGCTATGATCAGTTGGTGGTAGTGTAGGAAGTTTGGAAATTCTAACCAGTGCAGTTTAATTAGGGATTGGCAGTGGTGGGAATGTGATCTATTATTGGCAGCGAACCTAGCTATTTTATTGTAGCATGTGGAGAGTTGGTTCAGGTTAGTTTTGTTACTGTTGGTGAGGACTGGAGAGGCGTATAGTAGTGTTGATAAGAGATGAGTTCTGATTATTGTTCTAGTTTCGGGGGTTAGGAATAGTATGCAACAATATAGGCAACCAAGTTTTTTATGGACTTTAGAGATAGTTTGGGATACGTGCTTGTTGAATTTAAGTTGTTGATCAATAGTGATGCCTAAGAGTTTGGCCTCAGTTACTGGGGTGATGAGGGTGTCATTGGTTGACATGATGGTAAAGGTGGCGGAGGAGTAATTGATTGGGTGGAATAGTATTAGCTGTGTTTTTTGGGATTTAGTATTAGTTTGTAGTTGTTTAGCCAGTTCTCTACCTCAGTGAAGGATTCCTGGGCTTTACTTTGTAGTAATTGGATGTTTGGTGCTGAGCAGATTTAGAGTATTGTCATCCGCATACTGGACAATGTTGGCTTTAGTGGTAGCTAGGTGGAGATTATTTGTAAATACGTTGAAGAGAAGGGGACCAAGGATTGAACCTTGTGGGACACCGCATGTGACAGGGAGTGGGGGGGGATAGGGAGTTGCCCCATTTGACAGATTGTGACCGGTTGTTTAGGTAACTGTTAAACCATTTTAGGGTGGAGTCATCGAGGTTGAGTTCTGCTAGGCAGGTGAGGAGTTTGCTATGGGAAACTTTATCAAATGCCTTGGATAGGTCTAAGAAGGTGGCGGAGACCAGCTTCCCTTGGTTCCTATGCGAGTTTATGGTATTGGAGAAGTTAATTAGAGCAGTGTTGGTGCTATGGGAAGGTCTGAATCCATGTTGTGTTTTAGTTAGAAGGTTGTTAGTTAACAGATGGGTAAGGATTTGGTGGTGGATGCATTTTTCTAGAATTTTGAGAGGGGTGATAGGATAGCAATGGGACGGTAGTTGGAGAGGTCAGAAGATGGACCTCCCTTGAGGAGAGGGATGATATATGAGGTTTTCCATAATGAAGGAATGGAATGCAAGGAGATAGATCTGTTAATGAGTAGGGAGACAGGGTAGGCAATGGCTTTGGATGCAATTTGGAGATATTGAGCTGGGAGACTGTTGGCAGCTAGGGTTGTAGGTTTGAGTTTAGCTAAGAGATTTTGAATGGTTGTAGTTGGAACTGGGTTAAAAGTGAAGGGGGTGGAGTTAGTGTAGTAGTTTAAGGGATGATGTTGGGTCATAGGTGATATAGCACTTACCAGGTTCAGTATTGAAGAAGTAAAGTAGTTATTAAAACTAGAGGCTATGTGTGGATCAGTACCTGTGATATCTGGGGGTGGTGTGGTGGCTTTACCAGGCTGGAGGATGTTGTTCACTGCAGCCCAGAATTTCTGTGGATTGTTGTTATGTTTACTTTGTAGGGAAATATAGTAGTGTTTCTTGTCCAAACTAACCTGCTTTTTTGCTTTATTTCTGAGCTCAGTAAAGCTTTGCCTAGTTATGGGAGTTTTGTATTTTTGTCAAGTTGTCCAAGCTTTGTCTCTAGTCTTGAGTAAGATTTTTGTGGCTTTGTTTAACCAGGGGGCAGGGTTACTTCGCAATCTTATAGTTTTTAGTGGGGCTAGTTGGTTTAAAATCTCTAGGAATTTGGCATTAAAGTATTTAACTGCATTATCCAGGGGAAGGGTTTTTATGGGAACCCAGTCACAGGATTTTAGGGCTTCTAAGAATTGTTCTGGGGAGAAGTTTTTTTGGGAACGGATTTGTAACAGAGCGGGGATGTTAGTAGATTTTATTTTGTGCCGAAGGAGAAAGGTTGGGTTATGGTCACTGAGGGAGTCGGGTAGTATTCCAGATAGGTGGGCAGTATTGGGATGGTTTGTCAGGATTCAGTCTAAGGTGGATTCCCGTTTGGTGGTTTTGTCAATTCTTGTGGGTGAGTGTATGAGTTGTATGAAATTATATAGGTTTAAGTGGTTGGTGGCTATGGGCGTGTGTATAGTGTTCCAGTCTATGCTGACATCACCTAGGAGTAAGGTTTCTTAGGACAGGGAGTGGGAAGCCCAGTGGAGTATAGATTCTAGTGTCTTAAGGTTGTCTCATAGTGGTATATAAATGCTAAGTAGGTTTAGTTGTTTCTGTTGGTTTAGTAGGATTTTGGTGAATAGGGTCTCGGCAGTGTTAAAATCTGGAGTTTCTTTTTGAAGGAACTGGACTTTTAAATTGGATTTGTAAAGAAGGGCAATGCCACCACCTTTTCTGTGAGGTCTATCAACTCTTAATATGTTGAAGCCAGGTGGAGTTATAGAGTTATCTTTAATGTGGGGTTTTTGTAATCACTATAATGTCTGGGTTGTATACAGAAATAATTCCATGTAACTGTTCTATTTTATTTATGATACTGAGAATGTTTAGGTTTAGAATGAGTAAATCAATGGGTTTATGTTTAAATGGGAGGTTGGGGTTAGGTGTGGTATGGGTGTTGTATGTTGAGCCAGTGTTGGGGTGGATATCACCTCCTAGTAGCAGTTGGGCTGCAATGCTGGTAATGGTTTTAAGGTAGAATACAGTTAGGAAGTGGTGTTTGAGGCTGGGGTATTTTTTGGATTGTGAGGTGTAATGGATAGGAGAGATGAGTTGAAAATTAAAGGGTAAAGGATAATTGGTTGTGCGTTTGCAGGTATGAAGGGATGGTTTGTGGTGTATGGTAGGGTGGGGGATTTGATACAGTGCATAGTGTTAAGTGGATGGTGATAAGTAGTAATGAAGGAGAAAAAGTAAAGACAGATGGATAGGGAAGGCAAGAGTAATGGGATGATATGGTTGTGGGAGTGTGGTGTTGGTGACATGGTGAATGAGTTATCTGTGTTGGAAGACTGTGGATGGGTGTAGAAGGAGAGAGGTAGTATGCAGTTTTGTGGTTTACTGGAATAGAGGTTGTGGTGGGTTTAATGGAGTGAGGGTGTGGTTTAATTTTATTAATATGCAGTATAAACAACATTTTTTAAGATATACAATAACAACATTAGACAGAATACAATAAAATAAATGTTACAATGTCAAAATAGATAAGATAGTATATGCATGCAGTTGAAGGAATTTATTTATTTATTTATATATATTTTTTTCTATAGTCTGTTAAGATACACTTAGATTACTAATTTATACAACATGAACATAATTGTGCCCTAAGCAATCTATCCTAACAATTCACAGGAAAAAAACTACAGCAGATCCAGTACCAAGTTATACATTAAATATAAAATAGCAAAAACTGTCAAGCAAAAATACAAAAGCATGTAATCAAATATGTCAATTCCGCTAGAGTGAAAAACTCTAAAACTCAACTGCGATAATCACAAGTCACTGACCTCAAAATAGTGATAAAAATGACACAAACTGCTCACAAAAACGACCATTAGGCCTGCACCCATCAGGATATAAAATGTCAGACTGGACCCAAAGCTTTGTAAACCAACTTACCCCAGGCAAACGATACCCCGATAAAAAGTCCCTCACGCACAAAAGTTGAAAACCAGGACACTAAAAACACAGTTCTCACATCAGTTCTTAGAAGTGTAACTTTTCAGATACCTTTGCCTGAAATAAACTGTAGGTTTATTTAGATGTAGGTGGATGAGACCAGCAGGTCTTTTTCAGTTCAGCTGCAACTTCCCTTGGGGCAGCTTCCTTCAATGTCCTGCACCTGAAGACTTCACATCTTCACTGAGAGCATTTAAGCATGCAGAAAAAAACATGAGATATACCATTCGTTGCAAATGTCTGAAAAATAAAAAAAAAAATGTCCAGAAACTGTGATAATAAGCTAGCAACCAATGCTGCTTACCAGTTCTATGTCCCAATGAGATGAATAAAGGATATTTCTTAGATGATACAGTTCAACGGAGAAACCGCCAAACAGTTTAGCTCTTCTAGGAACCAGGAGCAACCTGCGCAACCAAATACCCAGTGTGGGTCACAGCTTACTCCATGGTAAGGTAAATCGATGATACAAACCAATGGGAAAAACGCCAACCTGTTCAGATCTTCAAAGAACCAGGAGCAAGTGCAACTGCACTTTACGGCGCAACCAAATACCCAATGCGGGTCACAGTTTACTACGTGGTCAGGCAAATCTTTTAGATGTTCATCGTGTTTCACTGTTGCAGTCATTACACTTGGGTTATCCTGCTGGCAGGCTACCCGCAGTCGGCCTGAATTCCAAAGTCTTGGTCCGGCGTCGGTTGCTGTCGCCTCTTTCCTGACGTCAGTGCGCCAGGGGTATAAAAGATGCAGCCGATGCCATTTTCTTCAGTCGTTCTTGCCGCGTGGTGCCCAAAGCAAAAGCAGTTCGCAAGTGCCGGTCGGCCGACTCCTGAGATTTTCGAAATTTCATTTCAGATCCAAAGTCTTCTATAAAGCTAAGTACCCCATTGGAGAAACTTTTTTCTTGCTCCAGACCGATATCAGAAAAAGTTAGCAATTGTATTTCTTGTGGGAAGCAAATACCTCATAAGGATTTCCACTCTTACTGTATTCCTTGCCTAGGCCCTGACCACGACGTTGCTAGTTGTCGGTTTTGTGCTAGATTTAACCAACGCACTATTAAGCGTCGGTACAATTTTGCTTTTCATTACTTTGGCTGAAGGTTTAAGTACATAATGCCATCGGAACAGCCGATGACCGGAGTTCATAAAAAGCACAAGGAAAAAGAAAAGGACAGGCATCCGAGGTCCAAAACCGACGATGAAGCCCCTTCTAGGCCAGTCGCCGGTTCTCTGTGAGGCACTTTCACAGCCCCTGACAACTGCTACCTCAGAGCCACAGGCCGCCTCCAACTCCCACGTGAAGACAGCTAGGCCTCTGGATACTCAAGGTATTGGCCCTTCAGAAACTAATCCCTCAGATGGGTCCGGAGCCGCTGAGCAGGCATCGGCTTCTGAGGGTGTTTTCAGACCTACACAGCTTTATATCAAGCCAACTTCAGCATCAAAGACAAAGACTAAAACAGTTTTAAAGACAAAGAAGCAAGTACAGCATTCTCCAGGACAGACTTCCATGCCTAAGAAACAGATGCTCAAAATGGCCGAAGACCTAATTACTTTGATCAGGGGTTCCCATCCCCCTCCTAAGGGGCCTAGGCAAGACACTGAATATGACTCCTCTGATGAGGTTTCCATTTCCTCTGACTCCTCTTCAGAGCAGGGATACTCTATTCCTCCCTATGAGGATTCTGATGCTGAAGAATCTATTCCTTCAGCTTCTCCTCCTGAGGATTACTCATTTGGGGAAACCTTGCATACCATGAGGGAGCATTTCCACTGGGAGAGACAAGATTATTCTGATTCTAAGAAAATGCTCAGAGACTTTCTTTTACTACCTCAGCACAGACCTCTTGCTATTCCTCCTGTTCTAGACATTGTAGATGATGTATTTTCAGAGTCCGGCCTGTCTCCCGACTCTTTACCTCCTGCACCTGTTAAGCCAGACAGATACTACAGGGTTCCAGATTCTCATAAATTTCTATATAAAAACCCTGCAGCTGACCCAGAAACTGTTTCATAGGGTCCCAAGGGGGTCAAGGCTGCTACTGCAAAAAACCCTGTCCTCTCAGATAGAGATTCTAGGGCAATGGACAGATGGGGGAAAAAAGTTTACATATCTGCTACCTTGGCTGTAAGGGCTTTAAATTGTCAATTTCATATGCTTAAATATCAGCAATATTTAATGTCTCTGTTAAAACAGAAAATGTTGACAAATTCTGAATGTGCTGAGAACAAGGAATTGCAGGATTTATTGCATGCAGCTGAACAAGTTCACTGGAGGCCTCTTGCAGGGCCGCTGTAACAGGCGCTGTCATTAGAAGGCATGCTTGGTTAAAGGAACAGACTCTGCCTGATCATGTTAAAGCAAAATTATTGGATGCTCCATTACAGCAAAAGCAGAAGAGGTGTTAAAGAAAATGGAGGATAAAGCTAAATCTATGCAGACAGTGAAGGACTTCTTACAGGTGCAGCCACCCAGATTTAGCAGGAACTGGCCTTCTAAAAATTGGTCCTTTCCCGTGTCAGACAGGCCACAAAGAGGTTGATACAGATGCCCTAGAGGCAAACAACAGCCCCAGGGATCATACAGGCCCAAACAGTGGGGTGCTTCTACCTCCAAAAGCGGAGAAGACAAAACACAGCCATATAGGAAACAGTCCCAATGACTTCCCTCTGCCAATGCCAAGCATTTATCTTTTGGCAGCACCCTTGGGGGGAAAGCTAGCACTTTTTTCACAAAATTGGCACATGATTACCCAGGACAAATGGGTCTTAAATATAGTCTCTCAGGGCTACAGGTTCCACTTCACACCCTTCCAAAGGCAAAAGGTATGCCAGACCTGCCACACAATCAATGGGCAGAGGCACAAAACCAAGTTTCATCTCTCATGGACATGAGGGCTATTCAGCCAGTGCCACGACAAGAGCAGGGACAAGGATTTTACTCAAGGCTTTTCTTAGTACCAAGAAAGGACAAAGCATGGAGACCGATTCTGGACCTGTCTATTCTAAATACTTTTCTGGACGTTCCGAAATTCAAAATGTTGACTCTGCAGCAGCTTCTGCCCATGCTGGGAAAAAAGGCTTGGCTTGTAACTTTGGACCTCAAAGAGGCATACCTGCATGTCCCAATCAGACAATCTTGCAGAAGATACCTCAGATTCATAGCTGGCTCAATGCACTACCAATTCTCTGTACTGCCCTTTGGCTTATCTACTGCGCCCAGGGTCTTCACAAAATGCCTGGCACCAGTAATTGCATTTTGCAGACGAGGAATTCAGATATATCCCTACTTGGATGACTGCCTTATTCAAGCAGAGGCCAAAGACATTCTACATCTGGTGTTTGTAAAAAGATTACTAATTTGCCTAGGGTACACAGTAAACGAAAAGAAATCAAAACTAGTACCCTCTCAAGAGATAATATTCCTGGGTGCAAGCTTAAATACAACTGCCCAGATGGCTTATCTCACGCCAAACAAACAAAGACAACTGACTTCTTACTTCGAAAACATGGCAACAAAGACCCAGTTATCTGCAAGAAAAATTCTGCAGGCTCTGGGCTACATGGCCTCCTGCATTCTGCTAATTCCATATGCAAGACTGCATATGAGGAAACTACAGTGGTATCTAAAAAGTGTTTGGACTCAACATTGCCACAGCCTGGAATCATTAATTTCCCTCATTCCCTGCCTGCAACAGGAGTTTCAATGGTGGGCACAGGCCTGTCACCACAACAAGAGACAGCCATTCACTTTACACACAGCCAGGCAAACAATAACTACAGATGCATCAGATTATACCTGGGGGGCCCACATGACAAAAAAATGTATTCAGGACACATGGCCCCCAAGCCAAAGGCATCTACACATCAATCAAAAAGAGATGCTAGCTGTACAAAATGTCCTGACAGCCTTCAAGGACCTACTTCATCCAGGACAGCTGCTGATAAAGATGGACAACACCACAGTCATGTGGTACATAAACAAGCAGGGGGGCACACATTCCTACCCCCTCTGCAGACAAGCCATGATTTTGTGGAGCACAGCATTGACTTACCAAGTACACACGCAGGCACAATTCCTGCCAGGAAAAACAAATGCTCTGGCAGACGAACTAAGCAGAAACCTCATGGACCCTCACGAGTGGAAACTAGAGCCACAAATCTTCAGCATGATAACAAGAAAATGGGGATGCCCAGACATAGATCTTTTTGCCTCCCCTCACAACTGCCAACTTCAGAGATTCTGCACAAGGACTTATCACAAACAAGCCTGGAAAATGGATGCTCTGTCATTTAGCTAGAACAACCTTACAGTATATGCCTTTCCTCCACTGCCTCTCCTCCCCAAGGTACTCCTAAAAGTCAGACAAGAGAAACCACAAATGATTCTGATTGTCCCAGATTGGCCACACCAGCATTGGTACCCAATCCTAAGAAGCTTGTCCCAAGGCCCAGCCTGGGCATTGCCTCAAATTCCTCATTTACTGACCCAACAAAACAATCAGATCCTGCACAGCCAACTCAGAACCCTAAATCTAGCTGCATGGCGGATACTGCAACCATTCAGAATACATCTCTCTCTAAAGCGGTTATGGATATCATTTTGGAGGCTAGGAGGCCCAGCACCAGAAAATCTTATGCAGAAAAATGGTAGAGATTATGTGCTTGGAACCAGGCACACGGAATTGACATGCTTGTTCCAAATATTCCTCAGATTTTACAATATCTAACTGAGATGCTGGACAAAGGCCTATCCTTCTCATCGATTAAAATCCATGCCCCTGCCATTTCAGCTCATTACAATACAGACCCGCCTATTTTTTCATATCCATTGCTTAGGCAGTTCATCAGGGGGGCCAAAAACATAAGACCTCCAAGGAGAGCACCAATACCTGCATGGGACCTCAATTTTGTCTTGGAAAAACTCACACTGCCTCCTTGTGAGCCAGCCAATACAGCTGAGATAAAATTCTTATCATGGAAAACAGCTCTGCTCCTAGCAATAACTTCAGCAAGAAGAGTCTCAGAGTTACAGGCATTAATGGCTGTGGAACCTTTTATTATCTTCCATCCGGACAGGGTTTCTCTAAGGATAAACCCAACATTTATGCCTAAGGTAGTGTTCAATGTGGCTCTTAACCAAACCATTCATTTGCCTACTTTTTACCCAAACCCGCAGAATAAAGGGGAGAGACTTCTGCATTCTTTGGACATACACAGACAGCTACGCTTCTACTTGGACAAAACTAAAGCTTTCAGAAAGACTGAACAACTTTTAGTGGCATATGCTGCAGGATCACAAGGAAAGGCTATCTCAAAGCAGACTATTTCAAAATGGATAGGACACTACATTTGTTTCTGCTATTCACAACATGGTAAATCGGTGCCTAAGGGCATTAGACCACATTCTACCAGGGCAGCAGCCACCTCAGCAGCCTTCCTCAGAGGAGTACCAAACAAGGATATTTTGGAGGCTGCAACTTGGACTTCAGTGCACACTTTTACTTAGCACTACCACTTGCCTCTTTACTCTAAATCCAGAGCAGGCTTTGCCACTGCAGTCTTGCAGGGCCTTATAGCCACTCTTAATTCTATTTAGACCCAGCCGCCCAACCTCAGCTTTGAGATTCAACCCAAGTGTAACGACTGCAACAGTGAAACATGATGAACATAGTACAGTTGTGTACCTACCATAAATGTAGATGTTCAAGTGTATTCACTGTTGCAGTCCAGGTTACCCACCCTCCATCCCCCTTTCTTTGCTGTTACGTATCTGTACTTCTCTATCCTATACAACCTATGTGTTGTATTAGCTTGTAGATGAAGGTATTGTTTATTTTAGTGCATGCTTTATTAGCAATGTTTTTTAGCCTACCCTTTTGGGGGCACCTGACATCTGGGGCAAGAAAAACTGAAGAAAATGGCATCGGCTGCATCTTTTATACCCCTGGCATTTTGACGTCAGGGAAGAAGCGACAGCAACTGACGCTGGACCAAGACTTTGGAATTCAGGCCGACTGCGGGTAGCCTGCCAGCAGGATAACCCAAGTGTAATGACTGCAACAGTGAATAAACTTGAACATCTACATTTATGGTAGGTACACAACTGTACTTTCTCATTTGCATTTTCCATTTGTAGGTAGTGCATTGGTTGTTTTCAGCTGAATTTCCTTCTAAAACAGCAGGGTATTCAGGACAGCGACCTTGTGGCAGGGCCTATGACCTGAAAAAAGCTGTTTATATGATGCTCAGAAAAAATGTACTCAGTAGAGTACAAAGAGTATGCCTGGCTAAACCCTTGATATATACCATAGAAAATAGGCAGTTACACTGTAGGAAGAAGGATCGGGCCAACACAGGTGTTTGTTGCACAAATCAGAAATGTATAGGTATTTGTGTGCGTGTGGTGGTGAGGTAGAGGCAACACGTCTGAAGTTTTTATTCAGTTCCAGAAATCCTAATTACAGTCCTGCCAGGTACACACACACTCACACGCGTGTGGGGTTTTTTTTGTCCTTTTTAGTCTTGCCTGTCTTAGCATTGTAAACTCACTGAGTGGTTCTTGTAGTCTGAACAAGATGGTACTTATTGTGTGCTTGGATGATGTAGCATTTTCTTTGTTTTATTGTTTGGTATAAACTGTTGAGTGTATAATTTCTGTAGTTGTATCATGCTCTAAACAACTGCCAGTGCAGTTGATGGTGGTAAGGTAACATGCTGTGAATAAGCAACAGCCTGCATTTCAGGAATTGGATATGTATAAATTGTACTTGGTTACTGTGAAGGTGTGGGAATGACTGAAACGAGTCGTGCGGGGATGTGTCACGTTATACGTTTGAGACTTGTACTCATGGTTTTATATTTATTGTGCAGCCTGCAGTAAACAAGCACTGTTGGGCGAAGCATTGCTGATATCATTATCTTCCCTTTGCACTGTGCATATCATGCAGCTTTGGAACGGGAGGACTGCCATCGTCTTTTTGCCTCCTCTTTGACCGGATGAATGAAGTTAGAGTGCTGGGTTTTGTTGATATCTATGAACCCCCTGACAGTTTCACACAGGAATGGGCATGGCTTGCGTGATTGACGAGACAGAAGCCAGTGATAGAATATACTAATGTGGCATGATTGACACGGAATGCAGATTTGCTAGTGACATTATGCATACATTGCTTCACGATCAGTGTATCAGTCACTAGTTTACAAATAACTGTTGTATTCTCCTTAAGCAGACAATTAATAAATATGCTGCAAAGCTACAAGGCAAATATCACTGCACAGGGTATAAGATTTTGACAGTAGGAAATTGCACCATGTACGCTGTATGAATGCAAAAATGTAATGCCTCTAGGCACAACACAAAAGCATTAAAGTGCATTTGGTGCTGTCTAAATGTATAATTAAATCGACATATGGTATGCATTCACTAAAATTTCTTCACAGACTCCAGAGATTCCCCTTTAAAAGCTAACTGGGAGGACAAGACAGTTAAAAGAGCTGACACACACTGGAGGTTGATGGATTTAAATTCAGGCTCCAGGTGTAGCATTTCAGCTTTGTTATGTCACTTCAGCTAAAAATTACTTTCCTGCAGAAGGTACCTGCTCATCCACCAAGCTATACTGCTTGATGATGATATATGCAGGTTCAAGGGACCTGTGTAATTCCAAATGTTTGTGTTTACCCCGTGTTTCCAGTAAGAACCCTATAAAAAGTATAATGCCATAAAGTTTCCAGCATGAAACTGTCTGCAAATCATTAAACTAAAATAATGTTAAAAATGATATTTTTGCCATTAATTTCTATACCAATGACATTGCATGCATTAAACAAACAAAAGTGATGCATAACAGCAGAACAACTAAACTGACTAAATGCACAGGATCTTTTGTTTAATGCTAAGTACTCTATCCATCTAAGTATAAACATCTCAAAGTCATTATAGGCTCGATCAAAGAAGGCAGAATACATGCAGATTAGCTGGAATGAATACTGAACAAAATGGATCCAAAAGGGGATAACAGTATGACAATGTCTGGATTTTCTAATAGCACCATCACTGAGTCAATACCCTGACATTTCATCTCAACATCTGAGCCCCAAGCAACCCCAATCCAAGAAGCTGAGCAAAGTCAAAAACAGTGACAAATGTGACTGGAAAAAAATTAACAAGTTCAGGAGACCGGAATAGTTCATTCTGTCTACATCTGCCTGTGCTACTTTCAGAAGTTGAAAATAATTTATATGGCACCATTCCATGGTCAAGCCAAGAGAAAACCTGAACCATTACAGTTAGAGGGTACATCTTAAAGCCTTTTGTCCATCTATATGGCACATTAAATACCAGAGTAATTGCTGCACCCACTTTACATTTCTATCATTATTTTGTGGCTTTAATTCAAATGTGAGTTTACTTAGTAATCCATGGTTATACCTTAAGTACTCGAGTACTGTGAGTCACTGACTTTATTTGCAATAGCGTCAGTGCCACGTGCCCCCAATACTACCTATTTATAGTTGGTAGTGGTACGTTTTGTTTGTTTGTGACTTTTGGCTTTTTCCGGTTAGGGGTCGCCACAGCGAAACTCCGGTCCGCTAAGGATTGGCAGTTGATTTTTATGTACCGGCTTGCCAGGCCTGATGCACAACCTTCAGCGAAGTTACGCCCATTCACGCATGTCTCCACGCAGAAGACGCTCTAGCTGAGAATCAAACCGGACAGCGTCTTACTGTGAGGTGACAACGCTACCGTTCATAGTGGTACGTATGGGAGTGTAATGGCTGCAAGCTTTTGTTTCGGCTTATTACCCCCCCCCCCCAAAATGGAAAATAAATGAGTACGGAAATACGGCATTGTAACGGCTGCACTCCGTTACTTTGATTTCTCTTGCTTTACATGAAATTTTTAAAATGCTTTAAATGACTTTCATTGCATTCTCAGAGACTGCCTCATAACAGTTTGACTAGGGTGCTGTTTGAAGGTACAGATTTGCCGTATATTGCATACTTATATATATATATATATATATATATATATATATATATATATATATATATATATATATATATATATATTACATATTTACTATGTACTTGTATACAGTTCTGTTGCTGAATGTCCAGCTCTCTATACAATGAATATTTATGTGGACCACAACCTGAATGCATAACTATTCATGAGTGTTCATTGACGTCAAAGTGATTCTGGGTGTTAGGCGGGGTTTGGTCGGGGCTTGAATGAATGCTGTTTTGAAAACTACACAAGGTGACTTGTAGGTACATAAAACTGGATTAGTAGCTGAAAATCAGTAATAATTTTGTGTAACAACTTCAGTCAAACATTTCCATAGTCTTGGGTTGACTCCTCAACCCCTGTCCTCATCAGTCTGAAGATGAGTTCTGATTGGGTAATTGTATTTGTAATGGTTTATAACTGTCTATCTGATGTTGTCAGTTTTCATTCTGTCCTCATCTTATGGGTTCAGATCTGATTCTCAGATCTGAGTCAGCAATTGCTAAAGCTCATGGCAACCAAAAACCTCTTGAGCTTCTCCCTTACCCACAGTGCACCAACCCGAAGTACCTCAGATCTTGTTTGCCGCTTTGAGCTAAAGACGTGGTTACCGCTACCCTCAAGCTAAGTGATATTTTCTTTATCAAACTGTAATAGTTCCCTGACTAAATTTCTTTAATTTTTAGGTCTGTTTACTCTCCCTTGCCTGTCTCTTCCTTTTATTGCAGTTTCTTCTAAATTAAACTACCTTTTCTATTTTTCTCTTGTACGTCCTATACTCTTAAATACTGTTGTTAGTATTTTCTTTCTCTTTCCCTTTTCCACAACTGCGTAGCTTTAAATTACTATTGCTGGTATTTTCTTCTGTAGCTGTGGTTGATTTTTTTTTTCTGTTTAAAAAAAAAGTTGTTATAGCTTCTTTACCTTTCTTCTAACTTCTGTTGTTTTGGTTTAATTTTGGCATTATGACTGACAAGGAGAAGGGCCCTCCAGTGTTCAAAAAATGCCTCAAGTGTGAGCACCAAATTCCCTTTTCAAATACAAACACTTTGTGTATACTGTTTAGGCCTTCTGCACGTTTATGAAGACTGTGCCATATGCCATGGGCTTAATCCCAGAGCTATTACTGAAAGGAAAAAAAAAACTTACTCTAAAAAGATTGCTTCCTTCCTCTTTTGAAGAGGCTTTATCTGGAGCTTCTTCATCAAAGAAATTCAAATTGCTATCTCCGAGCCCTTCTTCTTCCTCAAGCGATATTGGATCATTCAAGGAAAAGACCACTACTGGATCCAAGTCCCCCGTCAGATCATAAGAAAAGAAAATCAACAATGCCAGATCAGACTTCATCCTCAGATCCAAAGCAAAAAAGAAAATATTTATTGGATCTGACCTCAAAGTTGGATCCAAAACATAAAAAGATAGACTCGGATCAAACGAAGAAATTGCCCAGTCCATCTGCTTCATCTAGCCTGATTGTCTTACCAAAGACTAGATATTCCCCTTCCGTGGACCCTGTCCCCTCCAGGGTCTCTTTACCCTTTTTGGAAAGACCCAAGTCTATATCTATAATTTCCACTTGCTCTTTCAGGAGTCTTACAGAAGAAGATGTGGAGAGATTGGTGAGAAGAATTCTTTCAGTGCAGAGCCTCACAGGTGTCCTTTCGGCTCCTACCCCTTTGGGTCAGGAGGTCCAATCTTTCACTATCCCCCCCTTAACAGTTCCTCCTCTGACTCCTTCCATGGGCTTAGAGTGCATGGATCTGAGCCATCCAGCTGGTAGGCTTTGGATCCTAGGAGATCCTTATCCTCTGATCCGAGGCTTACTCTGAGCTCTTTGGTTCAGTTAGATCTGGAAAGCTCTCGGAGCCGAGGCTACCCTGTTGGATCTGAGGTGTTAGTCTTGACTCTGAAGTTTTTGGAGCTTTCTCTGTGCCATGGGGCCTTGGCATGAGTTAATTAAGCTGTGACTTCTGCCTTGGGGGACTCTCCTTGGAGCAGGGAAGAACTATGGTCCAGAAGCTTGCCTCTTTGGACCTGGGTCCTATCCCTCTCTGAGGAGGTCTGCCTTTGAAGTTATGAAGAGAGCCTCGTCTGCCTCGACAATACAGATGGTTCCTACCCCCTCAGATCCTCAGCAGCTTTGCAATCTCTGCACTTGGAATCTCACCTCTCTTCTCCACAGGGGCAACTGGTACCAAAACCTCAGATTTCCCACAGGGGTCCTGACTTCTTCTGATACCTCCCCAGAGCATCCCACTGAGGAGGTCCCCAAGAACAAAACATTTCCCAGAGGAATCTATTACAGAAGATACAGACTTTGATGAAGGTGAAGGGTCCCCACCATCACCTCCTGGTGATCTCATTCAGAGACATCCTTGAATTCCTGAAACAGGAGGTAGATGGAAGCCCAGCAGCCCTTAATCCAAGGAGTCTGTATTCCTAGAGGTGTTTGGTACTTGCCTGTCTACCTCCTGGGTGACTCCACCTGCCGACAAGCTGATTGAATTGATCTGTCAGCGAGCATGGAAGGATCCCAACACCAGTGAACCAATACCTTGGAGACCTGACAAAATTATGGCAGTACCAGAGGACAAGCAGTTTGGGCAAAATGAGTGCCTGTTGATGCCATGGTTGTGGCAGTGGCCACTAAGAAGGAACTTGCTGAGGAGAGCTCCACTGTTCATCCCTCCAGCAAAGAGTCTCAGGCAATGAACAAGTTTGGGAAGCATGTCTAGGCTTCAGCAACCTTCAGTGTAAGGTCACTGAACTATTTGGCACATTGCACCAGATTACAGGGAGACCTCATTAAGGAACTTTCTGACACCCTCTCAGGATCCGTTTCTGAAGAAGTGCAAGCTTCTGTGACTTCTCAGTTGGCTACCCTGCAATCGATTTTTAGTTCTTCCGTGAGGAAGATTTCACACATAGCTGAATGATCCTCAAGGGCAGCAGGTTCAGACGTTTTCATAAGGAGGCAAACCTGGATGCACTTGTGTGATTTTGCAGAGCCCTTCAAGTCTTCATTTGTCAGTGCTCCTTTTCACAGCATGTCTTTGCTTGGTCCCAAAATAAAAGAAACATTATCCAGGTGTGAAAAGGATGGAAAGACCTTGTCTGCTGTGGACGTATGTTTTTCCACCCCTCAAAGATCCTTTTCTAGTAAACAATGAGGTAGTGAAAAAATGTGGTTAAGAAAGTTCCCAGAGACCTTTCCAGAACACACTTGGAAGGGAGTTCCCCCAGGGATAGATGGGGGGAACTCCAATGGTAGACACCATCCCTGTGACAGAGGTATCCCACAAAAGCAGGGGTTCAGAGATTCTTCTTTGCAGACTCTTCCAACATTCCTAAAAGGAAGCCCGGTTGCCCTCCTCTGGGAAACAATCGGGGTTGAATTTCCCTGCACCAGAGAGCCTGGCTAGCAGTAACAGATACTTGGGTGCAGAGGATCATTTCCAGAAGATATATAATACCATTTTTCCCTTCCCCCTCAACTTCAAGGAAAATTTCCGATGTTCCACCCAGTCAGAGGGAACAAGCAGCAATTCAGGTACAGAGGCTGCCAGAAAAAAGGGTCATCAAAGAGGTCCTGCCAAGCCAGATAGAATCTGGAACTTGCTCATTATTCTTTTTAGTGTCAACGAAAACAGGGGAATGGAGACCAGTTCTGGATATCAGCAACTTAAACAAGTCAGTTTAATGCTTCAAGTCCCAGATGGTCATGGTTCCATCCATTCTCCCCTTTGTGGGCAAGGACAAATGGATGTGTTCAGCAGACCTACAGGATGCATACAATCACATAAAGATGAACAGATGATCCAGAAGGTACTTAGGCTTCTGACTGGGAACTAATCATTACCAGTTCAGAGTTCTGCCCTTTGGTTTCACCACAGCCCCCAGTGTGTTTACCAAGTGCATGGCAGTAGTTTCAGCTCACTTGAGACTGTAGCGATTTCGGATGTTTCCATATTTGGATGACTGACTCATTTCCACCCCAACCAGGCATTATCTGTTAAAGGCAAAAGACAAGGTTCTCCAAACATGTCCTCTGCTGGGGATAACCATAAACTACGAAAATTCTCAACTAGAGCTAACTCGAGTTTTAGAATTTATAGGAGCACTTCTCAATGTAAAATCAGCTATAGCATCACCTCCTCCTTCAAGAGTTCAGACATTAAGATCACACATCAGAAAAATAATCTGCAGTACCAGGATTTCAGCCCATTTGGCACTTTAAGCTCTGGGTTCAGTAGCAGTGGCTATAACTCTAGTACTGGTAGCCAGATTTTACATGAGGAGTTTATAGTGGATGTCAGCAACACAATGATCGATACTCTACCAACCCATGTTAACTTAAGTATGAATCACCCACACATGCAGGAGAGATTTCAGATGGTGGATTCAGTCGGATCAGGTTCTACAGGTCTGTCTGTCTGCTCATTGTCCCTCAGTCCAAGGCCATAGTAGCCACAGACGCTTCTCAGGTGGGGTGTTGTTCATTATCTGCGGAAAGCAGTCCAAGCCACTTGATCCCCCTGAAGAGGCCAACTTGCCTATCAATGTCCTAGAGATGAGCAGAATGCTTTTAGTGTTGCAGGCCCTTCAAGATGCTCACCCCTTGGAGACAATTGCAATTCAGACAGATAATACATCATTAGTTTGGTACGTCAACAAACAAGGAGGGACCAGATCTTACCCCTTGTGTTGAGAAGCGCTCAAGGTGTAACAAAGGGCAATCTCATCCATCCACTTTCTTATAGCAGCAGAAGTTGGTGAAGTCCAACATGATAGACAAGCTGAGCAGATGTATTCTTCTACTTCATGAGTAGTCTCTCAGCAAGAACGTGACAGAAATGTTTTTCCACCAGTGGAGCCAGCCTTGCTGCAATCTTTTTGCATCTCCCCTAAACAACAAATGCAGCAGCTACTTTGCCCTAATCCGCCCACAGGGAGAATAACTGAGCGATTTTGTACTTCATGATTACCCCCCCCCCCCATGGTTTATTTTACTTTATACTTATCCACCAATTCTGCTAATTCTGAAATTCCTTCAGATTGCTGCCATGTTGAAGAGCAAAGTCATCCTTATTGCACCTTACTGGCTTCAACAGATTTGGTTCCCCTTCCTTTGGTCTCACTTACTTTTTGAACCTTGGATTCTGAATCCGACTCCAGACCTTCTACCTCACTCATCATCCAGATATACCAAGCCTCAAGCTGACCACCTGGCTTCTCCAATTCCATTAATAGCCAGACAACCTATGATCACTTCCCCTATCTAACACATGCTTTTATCTTCCCATAAACCTTCTAGACATAAGCTCTACTCCAGTAAATGGAGAAGGTCTGTTTTCTGGGCACATCAAAGTAATATTGATCCTTTTTCAGCTCCTATACATAACATCCTTGAATTTGTAGCCCTTCTTGTTTTAAATAAGGGCCTAATTCCTTGGCAGTTAAGGTCCAATTAGCAACAATATCGAATTTTCATATTGGATTTGAAGGTTCTTCCATTGCCTCTCTAAGCTCCGCAAAGCTTTTTTGTGAGGTACTGTTCTTTTAAAGCTTCCTGTTAAAGACCCTACTCCACCATGGGATCTAAATCTGGTACTGCAAGCACTTATCTACCTCCCTTCGAACCAGCAGCTTGCTGTGACCTTAAATATCTGTCCTGGAAAATAATATTTCTAGTTGCTATTACTTCTGCCAGATGTATTTCAGAGATTCAAGCCTTGTCTTCAAAACCACCATACTTGATCTTTCACAAGGATAGAGTTTCATTATGAATTAATGCATCCTTTCTTCCTAAGGTGATATTAGACTCTAATATCAATCAGTCCATTAATTTGCCAGATTCGTTCCTGAATTTGCTAACAAGTGCGAATATATGGTACACATGTTGGATGTTCACAGACAGTTGCATTTTTACCTACATAGAATGAAACACATCAGAAAAACTGACCAGTTATCAGTTTCATTTTCAGATATAATGTTGGGGAAAACAGTTGCCTAAGTAACTTTAGCCAAATGGCTGACTGTATTTCTTTTATTTATAACAAATTGGGCATTGCCTTATCAAAACCGTTATGAGCTCATTCAACTAGATCCATGGCAATTTCTTCAGCTTTCCAATCTAGAGCTTCCATGGATGACATATGTGCAGCAGGAACTTGGGCTACTCCCCATACCTTTATTACTCATTACAAATTGGATCTGGTCTCCAGAGGTAGAGCATCATTTGGTTTAATTGTGCTTGGGAATATCCTTCCTTGAGTCTACTCGGGATTTTAGGTAGCTGGGGACTCTGTCCCATAAGTTGAGGACAGAATGAAAATTGACAACATCAGATAAAGAAGTTATTTATTAACCATACTGTTCCATCTGTATTGCCCATTTTCATTCTTCCTCAATTCCACACCCTCCAACCCCCATCCCTTGAAAACTCCTGGAAGAGTAAATGGTTAAGGGACATCACTTCCCTGATATTGAGCTCCAGATATAGTTTCTTCACTTTATGAATATTATTATTTTTTTCTGCTAAGTCCACAAACAATATCTGAGGTACTTGGTGAATGGTGCTTTGTGGGTAAGGGAGACGCTCAAGAGTTTTTGGTTGCCATGAGCTTTAGCAATGGCTGAGTCAGATCCAAAGATCAGATCCAAACCCATAAGTTGAAGAAGAATGAAAATGGGCAACACAGATGCAACATTAAGGTGAGTACATAACTTCTTTCTTTAAAAGAATAATATGCAACAGACAGCTAATTTATAAGATTACATTTTTTTTCATGATCTTCTACATAGAAAAGTATTTACAAGAGATGACTTCTAATGATTGCAGAGGTTAGGTTTTAACTGCACTTTTTTTCCACTGCTTTTACTAGATAAGTATACTTCTGCCAGCTTTAGATGCTTAACTGTATTATTGCAAAGGTCTTTTCACAATTTACACTAAATTTCCTGTCAACGCATGATAATAAGAGAAAATGGCATGATTTGCTGCTGTTACTGCGTCCTTCTATTATACTATTTTGATTAATGGCTGAACAGGTAGTGTTAGTAATAATCCTGGGGTTGAATCTGTCAAAAGGCACCTGTGTATGCATCTGCCTTTAAATAGGCACTGCCAAATATTTATATTATATAACAATAGTCTATGAACAAATATTTGACTAACAACAAATTGGATGATGACTCCCCCCTTTATTTCTGTATAAACATACACACACACACACACACACACAGTGTCCACTTTTTGACAGCTGTGTTATTTTGCTTAATGATGTTGACAAGTAGATTTGTTTATACTGCTTGATAGTTTTTATTTTCCATGAATCCCTTTTTTTCTGACATATTCACTGAAAAATTAAGCAGCAGTTGTTTGTATCAAGTGTACTGTTGGTTTTCGGCTCTTTCCATGGCAGATGCTAGCTAAAGATATTTGTGTATATAACATTAGTACTGTGTTCAGTATTTGCATTTATTAGCAGTTTGAATGACAGACATGAAGCAGAGTATTTTATATGTTGACAGTACATTAGCATTGTTTTTCATCACAAGGCAGATAGAGTATTGTTTGTTATGGTATCATGTAACACTGGGATTTGAAAGTAGCTTGGTATTTCTAGTTCCGCAGAAGCTATTTTAGAGGCCTTTATGGACCATCTATGCAGATTCAGAACAGCATACATTAACATCATGTTTTTAAAGGTGATTCTTTTTTTGTTCTGATTAGTTTATTTCATTTCTTTAGATTTAGTACTTGTTTTCTGTAAGTAAAGAAAAGCACATAATTGGAAGTAACTGACATCTTTGTGTCTTAAACATGCATCTACCTCAATAGAAGTGGTAAATAAATGCCACATTAATTTCCACCCGATTTCTACCCACTTTAACATCTATAATTTTTGACTGATAAAATCATGACTAGAGCATGAGTAATGTATTCGTATACATTAGTGACATATATTTTATTTTACTTTCAGGCAAAGAAACAGTGACAATTCTGCCAGGAGCCTCATTCTTTTCCAGTGATGAATCATTTGCAATGATTAGAGGGTACGTTTATAAGTTTCATGCCTGACCAATGAAAGTCATTCCGTATGTTTATAACATCATATGTTACTGTATTTCATTGCTGAAATTAAGTATGTGCAGAAGTGTTCTACTACTGTTTACCTCTTTTTTAGAAAACAGCATTGTCAAAAGACAGAACCAGTCAGTCCCCCATGCCTACCCCGTCAGTTAGGCAACCATTTCCATGACTGCCCAGAACAAAGCAAGTCCACCGGCCCTCGCCATATGTAATTACATAATTATTACAAGCCCATTGGCCTCTACAATACATGATTATATAAAAGTTAGTGACACATAAACAAATGAAATACGCACATCAAAAAACTGAAAAGAAAGAAAAATGCCATCAGGTTCTTTGATTTGATTAAGCTGTACTAACAAACAAAATTATACGCTATAAAGGGTACAGATTTCTCTCTGAACTTTTACTAGGTATCAGTAGGCTGCACACAACCTACTGAACAGTCACATGCCAGTGATATTTTGCAGCCCACTCTCGTTAAGAAAATACTTTTAAAAAATGAAACCGCTAAAAATCATGGTGACTGGACATAACTCATCAAGTTTAAAGATATGAATTACCTAATCAAGTTGGAAGCCAGTGTACTTGATGGGTAACTCTGGTTGCAGAGTTCCACATTGTTACCCCCCCATATCAGTTTGCTAAGAAAAATAAATAAATAAATAAACAGCCATATTTTAGCATGCAAACCACGCACAACATGAGCTCACCCAGTGAACCTTGTCATCATGCCTAGCAGTTTGATGACATTATGTTGTGGGCAGCTGTAGTAGGAAGTAAGCCAACAGTGCTGGGTGACACAGTATAGAAGTAAAAATGAAAAAAACAACTTGCAAGATAAGCCTACACCAAACAGAATGAGCCAGCAAGGAAGAAAGTGAGAGAGAGAACATCTCTGTCAACGTATTTGCACAATGTAGAAAAACAGGCTTTCCATCAACACACACAATGTGAGAACAGTAATAAGTATGAAATTATAATTTCTGGATTTATTAACTGACTGTAAACTGTAGTGATAAACATTTTTGATGGTCACTGCAAACACGAGTCAAAAGTCTGGGACATTCTATAAAGTAAGGGACAAGATATGTAAGAGGCATGGGGGAATTGCAGTACCCTCCACTAGATTCATGTTTTCATTCATTTAATCTCGGTGAGATATCTGAGGTATATTCAGTCAAGAAAATAGCTGTAATTGCTGGGCACATTAATATGTGTACAGTTGTCTTTGTATGTGAGTGCGAGTACGACTGGACATTAAGTTCTTACATAACTCATATTTTGGTTGTAAAGTACTTCCTTCAAACATAATTACATGTACTACAGCAACTTAGAAACATTCATCTGAAGAACTAATTTACATAAAAAAAATAAAAGAAAAATGATATACTAATGAAAAAAAACAAATATGGGACTTCCAAGATGGCTTGAGTAACAGTTTGTTTCTAGCTCTCCCAGTGTGAAACAGAAACTTAGTATAGAAGGCCAGTAGACTTGTGTTTATGGGTAAATTTCAGTAACTGGCTAGTAAGTGCACTGCTTGGATGCTAGGAATAAAGAAATACAGAAGACTTGGAAAAAAAAACAGCTATAAAATGTGAGGAAGAAACACTGACTGTGGAAAGTTCTGCAGATGTTCAGCAAAAACCAATGCAATCTTCAGACCTGACTTCCAGTAACCTACAGGAAGATATAAGACAACTGCATACAGACCTGGTTAAAATAAACAAAACAGTAATGGAGTATCTTGACACAAACAACAAAAGGCTGGAAAAAAATGGAAGAAGCTATAAACAGATATTCAGATGAGATGATAAAGCTGCAATAATCAGTGGTTGAAATGAAGAAAAGGCTGGCTGAATATGAAACTACTCAGGAAGAGATGATTCAAAAAATAAAAGAAATATAGGACAGAGCAGGTAGGGAAAACCTGATATTTTCAGTTATACAAGAGAAGCTGGAACGAACAGACTGCATTAATTTTATGAAAGCACAAATAAGCAACTGGACTAATATTCCACAGCAGGAGTTGTTAGTTGAAAGGGCACATTGTGTTTATGCTCCAAACCTAGCTATAAGAAAGCAACCAAGAGTTTTAATAGTAAAATATGCAATCCTAACAGCAGAAGGAGTTGATTCTGACAAAACTGTGGCAGAAGGACAAAATACTAAAAGTGGGAGACAACACAGTATTTGTGGAGAACAATTACTTATTGTACACCAGGCAGAAGCGGAGTAAATTCATTCCACTATTCAGGGCATGTCGTGAGACAGGTGTGAGATTCAAACTGTTGTATCCAGCTGAGTTTAAGTTATTCTTTCCTTAAGGAACAAAATCATTTTTTAATGAAGTGAATGCTAAGGAGGAAATAAAAAAGTTTGTCCAACAAAAAGTAAGCTGTGAAATAGAAGGAGATTCTGCTTCTTGTTCATCTGAAAATCAAGACCACAGGGAGACTGTGTTCTATATTAAATGAACGAAAATCCATTACATCGAATACCAAAACAGCGACACATATTACTCGAACCTCGTAAATACTGAATGCACTAAACCACGAAATTTAAAATATCGAACGTTCATAGTCGCCCAACCCCACCACCCGAACAAAATAAATAAACCACATACATACACTAACCAAACCCTTCTCCTAACCCTAAAGTAAAGCACCAAAACTCAACTTCTAACCCTACACTAAACCTCACATACACAACTATCTATGCACTATCCTTAACCCCTCCCTAACCCTAAGGTCCGTAACTACCGCACACTTCCCTACGGAGATATACCCAAACAAAATAAATAATACACTTAAATACATTTAACAAAACCCTACTTCTAACACTACACTAAATCTTGCACGCATTATCTATCCATACACTTACCTTAACCCGTACCCTAACCCTAAGGTCCGTAACTAACGCACACTTACCTTACGGAGCTATACCGCAGATAGGCCAACCAAAACACTTTGACATTTCGGATTTTGCAGTTTTGCACGTTCGGCGATTACGCATTTCGCTTTTAGTTTTGAGAGATTTCGTATTCACATAAACAGAGTTTTGACAATCTAATAGGAACTCAGAGACTGTACCTTTGAAACCTTTTTCAGTATTTTAATGGAAAATGTTGGGGAGAAGGAAGGGAGCACAAGAGTTGACTAGAAGAATCAAGAGTATATTGCAAATGAAGCAGAGACAGGATTTGGACAATTGAAAACAGTAATAAAACTAATAATTTACTGTGGGATTACAATACAATAATTGTATTTGTGAAATATGACAGAACAAGGAAATCTTGAAATATTGGACTTTTCCAAAATTTGTTGCACTTGTGAAGGACTCTAAAGTATATGCCCTAGTTCATGTCATTAATGTTTGAAAAAATGCTTTGGGGAGGGGAAGAGAGTGGAGAAAGCTAACTGTAAGTAAAGAAAATTTGTTCTTTTTTAATAGTACTATATTTGTGGTATATGGTTTTCTTTGCATGGTATTTTTAAGTGGAATGGGAATTGGAAACAGGTGCTGCTGTTTCTTTTTTTCCCCCTTCTCTCTTTTTTCTTGTACAGTTTTGAGAAATATAGGCAATGCAATGGAAAATGCTTTTTATCATTCAGGCATAGGGAAATGACTGGATTAAGGACCTTAGATTGATTAGTTTTGAGAGTGCAAGTAAATGAAAAAAAATATTTAATATTATGTGGGCTTTTTTTGTTAGCAAATACATGCTTACTTATTAGTAGGTCTGCAGTTGGTCTTCATGTTTCCATGGAAACAATCTGATAAAGGGTAAGTGACTTTCTAGTTCTCATGTCTCCATGGAGACAATCTGATAAAGAGAAACTGGAAACAGTCTGGTGGAAGAGGATTGGATGAGGGAAAAGGTAATTGGCTAGGACATAATGTTCTGTGAAAGCAATCTGGGGTTTTCCTTTCTGGGAGAGCTTTAAAGACAAGACAAAATCAGTTAGACTTGAATTAAAGTTTTCTCAGTTTTTTTTTAAATGCAATGGGGATACTAATGTAAGCAGAAGTTTTTGTTTTCTTCTTTTTCTCCCTTTGTCTGTCTTTTTCTTTGTTTGGTTTTAAGAAATGTAGGCATTGCAATATAAAAAATAGAGGAGGAAGAGAAAGGGGGACAGAGGAAAGGTCTGGTTAAGAGATTATGACAAAAGAAAAATCAGAGTAACACATTTCATACAAAGCATGTAAATGAAAAGGAATATTGAATAGTATAAGGCTTTTTTTTCTGGGAAACAAGGTATCCTTAGCTTAGCAGTTTTGTGTCTGGTTTGCATGTCACTAGAAGACCATTTGATAAAAAGAAATGGCTTTGGGAAAGTGTTTACTGAAAGCATTCAATGGTTTTCTCAGCTGGAATAGCTAAAAAGATAGACAAAATCAAATAGAAATTACTAATAGCACAGGCTGTACTATGCATCTTAGCATGACTAACCTTTCTTTTTGGTTAACTGTAGCCTATCTGTGTAGCTATGGACTTAGCACATTTGTTCTTATTAGGAAGCAAAAGCTTCAATATTTGAAGATGTACACAGTTTTGTATATTATTATTAAGTTGATAGGTTTTAGGTGGTGTAAAATATGTATGTGTGTTGTACCTTTAAGAAGCATTTCCAAGGGCAGAATGTGCAGATAAATAGCAAGCAAGTGCTAGCTTCAGTGCCGTTTTGAGAGTATAACCAGAAAATGAGCATGTATGACAGAGAGAGAGAGAGAGTCAGTTTGTTTTTAAGTTTATCTATGTTAAAGTTATTTCCTTATTCCTGATGTGTTTTTACATAATAAATCTGCTTGAACAGAACTCATGAATGCTTCTCTGTTACATCCTGACTGGGCAAATGACATGGTGTCAGAACTGGGATTCCACAAACTGCTTTTCAGAGATACGAGGTGCAGAATTAACAGTGAAAGTATAATAAGAGAAGAGAAAGCAAAAAAGGGCCAGAAACAAGCTACAGGTAATGAAATCCTGCACAAATGATCATTTTAATTAAAGAGTGAAAACAGAACATTACAATGTCACAAAGCACATGACTAAGCAAGCAAATAGCACAGAATATTTATTAACCAAACGAAAATTATAAAAAGTTTATTATTTAAATGTTTGAAATTAAGATATCTCTCTTCTACTTGCGAGAGATGCATCTATATCAGTAATCTGGAATCCATGCTCTCTCAAGCATCAATCAGTACCCCTGACAAGGAGGAGATTGCCAGCACAAACAAAACAACACCCATATCACATAGCCACGCACAGCACGCACCCACATATACAGAGGTCCTCAATAAACATTTACCTAAACAGCCGAAACCTCCAAAACACACTCACAGACATTCCACATACAACACCAACACACATCACAGACAGCAGACAACAGACCAGTGTCTCACAGACACAGCCCATAAGGCATAACATTAAACTCATACAGCCCATAAAGCATAATGTTAAACCAAACAAA
The DNA here is from genome assembly GCF_019279795.1 of Protopterus annectens. Classification (NCBI taxonomy): domain Eukaryota; kingdom Metazoa; phylum Chordata; order Ceratodontiformes; family Protopteridae; genus Protopterus; species Protopterus annectens. The sequence goes on from NC_056725.1 coordinate 1,829,603,651, forward strand.
CTAGTCATTGGCGACTCAATTGTGAGACACCCTGATGTCCACCTCACCAGGCTCGACAAGGAGAAGATCATGGTCAGTTGTCTGTCAGGTGCCAGAATCCACCACATCATGTACACATTTAAGTCTCTCTACAACATGTACATGTATGACTCTGTCATTGTTCATATTGGTGTGAATGACTTGACACGTACCTCCCTGGACTATATGAAGAAAAACATGATTGAGCTGCCAGAGAATGCTTCCCAGGCAGGTATGACCCTAGCCCTAAGCAGCATCCTACTTTCACCCAAGAATGATACCACAATACCAACAAAAAATAATTGACTTCAACAATTGGCTTAGTTTTTGGTGTCATTCCAAGGGGGTCTAGTATCTGTCTGCCTGAGATGACATGGTTGACAAACCTCGATACTTTACCAGAGATGGCCTCCACTTCTCACCCTTGGGATTCAGGATTTTGGCCAAGGCTCTTGCCTCCCCCATTGTGCCTTTTTTAGGCAATGTCCCACAGACAAATCTTCCAACATAAAAGATCAGTCAAAAAGCAAATTGAAGGTCATGCTGCTTAACACTAGAAGCCTTAACCTGAAAATGCATTCACTAGAGGCTGTCCTAGCACTGGAAGACTAAGGATGGTGAAGTTTCTATTTTCATTAAAGACAAGCACATCCCCAGACTAATTTGCCAGCATGTTGCACTAGAACTTCTCCAGGTGCAGTTTGGAAAGACACCCTTGATTTCATCAGTTTTAATGCACCAGACCAGCTTGTCTCATCCCCCACAAGGGGAGATAGCATTCTAGACTTGGTTCTCACCAGCATGGGTGACTGCTGCACCACCCCCATAGTAAGTTCTTCACTGGTGAGATCAGATCATCGGTCTCTCTCATTCAAAGTGTGTATCCCGTCCAACCCCCTCCCCCCAACCGTAACCAGGCTAAAAAACTTCTCAGAAACCTACTACAACCTTCTAAGGGAGAGTATCAGTAGCTTCACACCACCACCCCCCTCAGAGGATGCAGACAAATATGCTGAACAACTGCATGGAATCAGCCATACACAATAGAACTAAAACCTGCTCCTCAAGTAAACACAAACCTATGTGGTGGACATCCTCTATCAACAGGCTTTTCACCAAAAGGAAGAAACTGTTGTCCAAGGGTAAAAAGGCACACATTCCCAATTGGATAAACTCCTTCCTTGGCCTCAACAAGCAAATTAGGTCACTAGTGAAAACCTCCAAATCCTATTATGAATCAAAACTAGCCTCTGAAACAAAGGCTAACCACAAAGCCTTTTTCAGTTACGTCAGAAACCTCCATGGCAAAGCCCAGGTTTGTTCCAAATTAGTTCTTAATGGTGTCACTTACACTGATCCTGTTGACTTAGCCAGCCTGCTAGCAGATAGGTTCAGCACAAACATCACCCTTCTGTCTCCCCCTAAAGGCCCATTCGACATCCCCGATAATTGCTCCGCACCTCACATCTCCATAGATCAAGTGTTAAAGGCCCTATCCAAGGCAAAGAACACAGGTTCCATTGAATCTGATAGTATCCCAGGCTGTATTCTGCAACATCTGCATCAAGATCTAGCCTCGCCATTGAGCACCCCATTTAACCATAGCCTAAGTACAGGCTTCATTCCAGCAGAGTGGAGAAATGCCATTGTCCTCTCTTTGCACAAAGGTGGTGCCATTACTGACCCTAGTAACTATCGCCCCATTAGCTTGATAAGTCTGATCTGTAAGGCCATGGAGAATATTATTATGGACCTCATAAACCAAGACATAGGCAATCTGCAAGTAATTGATCCCACCCATTTCAGATTCGTCAAAGACAGATCTTGCCTGTTGAACTTGGATGACTTTTTTCAGACTGTCACTAAGGCACTGGATGAGGGAAAGTCAGTATATACAGCTTACCTTGACTTGGCCAAAGCCTTTAACACAATCCTCCATTTGGGCATCATCGAAAAGATAACAGAACTTGGTCCCTATCCCATCAGGTGGGTGATCAACTGACTTACTGATAGGACCCACAAGGTCAAAATATAAATTTCACTACCTCCACTAGCAGACCTCTCACTAATGGTGTCCTCCAGGGATCTGTCCTGGGACCCCTATTGTTTGGCATCTACTTCTCGGAGGTCCAGGCAAAGACAAAAGGCCTGTGGCTGACAACATTTGCGGATGACTGTAAATTGGGTGCTGTCATTGACTCCCCAAATGATGTTAACATACTTCAAGAGGGCCTCACAGCAACAAATGACTGGTGCCAAAGTCATGGCCTTAAGTTAAATGAAAAAAAATGTATTATCATACCATTCAGCAAAAATATGACCCCTACTGATTACCCCATTAGCGGCAACCCCCTAAGCACACAACCTGTGTGGGTACACAAGTTGACAACAATCTCATATTTAACCATCATGTAGCAGAGTGGTCAGAAAATTCTTTTACTTGGTTCATCTCACAAGTAAAGGGATTGCATCCAGAAAAAAGGAGGTTATTACCGTTCTGTACTCCTCCCTCATTAGGCCAATAATTGAGTACAATGCCCCGTTTGGTATGTATCTCTCCAAACACCTGCGCACCAACTGGAAAGGCCACAGAAATACCTCACAAAGAGAATCCATAGCCTCCAAAACCTGTCCACACAGGCTCAAAATCACTGTCACTCTACTCTGTATCATACAGATTGTTCAGAGGTGACCTGTGTCTTGCCTACAAGGCAATCTCAGACCCTGATCTGCTAGAGATGCTCCAGATCCCTAAGTCTAACTCCTTGCGTAGTACCCAATCAAAAGGCCTAAATCTAATATGTGACATTAACAAAACCTGCTGGAGAGACAGGTTTGTCTCCCAGATGCTGCCCCGTCTCTGCAATAGACTCCCTATACATGTCAAGTAAAGTACATTGCTGACCCTCTTCAAGCACAACCTTGATGAGTGGATGGGCAACCATAAGTTTGTCCCAGGGGTTCCACCTTTGTCCTCATTCACAGGGGTGACAGGTGCTGATTGTGGTTTCTTTTCTGGGGATAAACTCTTGGCTGGGCTTGTAAGGGCCCCAGAGCCATTAGTCTAGTAATCTCCTATGATCTGATAGAATGATTATCAGAAAAGTCTATGGGAGGTTGAGTCACCTCAGAATTGCAAAATGAGCATGTTTACAGTAAAACAAGCACAAGAAAAGAGATTAAATGGGCAAAATGAATACAGTAAAGGGCAGAAACGGCATTTTAAGCATAAATAAAGCAAGACGACTGCATGTTTTTTGGCAAATTACAGTGTTTTGGCATAAACTACTATTTTGCATTAACTAAAGCTCTGAGTAGCATAACTAGAGTTATTCGAAGCATCGCAAAGTGTGTAAAAGTGCTTACAGTGTGTGTTTTTCACTGTGCATTTATTCCAAAGAATTTGTTGTGTGCAAAGTGAAACTATTTTGTAAGGTGCAGTCAAAATACAGCCATTTCAAAATGTTTCTTGTACTGGGTGTGCCTACTCATGAAGGGCCACTATTACAGAGTGTTTCTTGCACTGTAAAGAGTTATTTAACAAAGTGCAGCCATTTTCGAAGTTTCAGTGTGCTGTGTACTGTTTATTCACAATGTGCAGTTACTTCGAAATGTTTCTTACTCTGAGTTTCTTCTGTTGCCCAGTTTATTTGCACAGTGCATTATTTGAAATGTTTCTTACACAGATTAGGAGGTGGTTTCTCGAAGTACAATAATTTCAAGAGTATTACAGTGCCCGAAAGACTTGCTTCACAAAGCATTTCACAGAGTTCAATTACTCAGAGGCTAATTGTGCTATTGGACATATATATGTGTGTGTTCATGCATACTTACAAAAGCTTTCACTGATGTGTTGTTAATATGGCAGAGGCATTTTGCAGACCAAGTCCACTTTTCTTTGATCAGAATATTGCAGAATATTTGAGCAAGAGTACGACATTTTCATACAAGCAGCTTACTCAGATAAAGATGCACACACCAGGGCATTCATTTTGCCAAACCTTGCTGGGTCAGAGGCCATTGGTAGCATTCATTTGTGTGTGCGCCAGCAGTGTATGAAGGAGAAGAAGCAAACTGTCATTGTTGTTCAGGCTGAATCAAGGGAAGACCCCAAGTGTTTGAAGCATAAATTTAGAGAAATGTGCAACCCCCAGACCAATGTTACATTAGAGAGGCATTTGTTTTATACAAGAGACCAAAGACCAGGAGAAACATTTGCAGCTTACATTACTGACTTGAGAAACAAAGCGAAAAGTTTCATGTTTGGTGATATGAAAGAATAAAGGACAGGCTTGTGTGTGCTATCAGTTGTGCTGCTGTGAGAAAGATTTTGCTTTGTGACAGAGATTTAACACTGAGCAAAGCCATTGTGATTTGTCAAATCTATGAAGATACAGAAAGGCACACGTATGTTGGCTAGTGAAAAGAGCATAGTTTCAGAAGGCTCCAGAGCAAATGTAGACAGCATGCAACATGTGGCAAGCAGAAACAGGCCTAAGCACATGGCAGCTACAGTTCCTATGAGGTTTCCTGGGAAGAGTCGTAGCCTTCCAACAAGTTCTAAGACTAGTTAAGTTAAAGGAGCATGCTCAGTACAACACAAGGGTGAATAAGCAAAACTCAAGTCAAGTTTCATTGTTAACCATTGTAATTGTGGTGATAACCATGATTCCAGAAGAGAAGAGTGTTTAGCATTTAGTCAGCAATGTCATAAGTCTAAAAAATGGAATCATTTTCAAAAGTTTTGCAAGTCAAGTAAACCTCACTCAAGTTTCAAAGAAGGCTCACTTAAAAATCAAGTTAATCATACAAAGAGCTGCAAGCCTACTTTCTACGTAGATGGTGTATCAGTGATTGGTGAAAAGGTTAATGCATTAGATTTATTAGCAAAAGGCGTAGTGTTTTGTACTGTCCTGATCCATGGTAAACCCATCAAGCTCAAGGTAGACACTGGTTCAAAGTGTAATGTTATGTCAGCAGAAGCATTTGCCAATGTAAGAGCTTGTGAACAACTTAATGTGGCTAGTTGTTCAAAACTTGTTGCCTATGGAGGTGAAGAAATTCAAACCAAAGGCTCAGTAGTGCTTTCATATTATTTGTCTGGGGACAGTTACAGGTTGTTGTTTTACATAGTCCGAAGACCTGTGCAGTCATTACTGGGTCTCAGAGGCAGTTTGAGAATGATCTTGCTTTCCTTTACTAAAGAAGTTCATTATATAAGCACATGTCCCAGTTCCAGCTTCAGTGAAGTTATTTTCTCAAAATATGCTGATGCTTTCAATGACAAGCTAAGTAAGCTTCTAGTTGTGTATTCTATGAAGTTAGACCTAGTGTTCAGTCCAGTGGTCAGGCTGGCAAGAAAAATTCCAATAGCCATGCAGAGTAGAGTTAAAGATCAGTTGGATAAAAAGTTGCAACAGTGTGTAATTTGTCGAGTTACAGAACCAACTGAAATGGATATCGTCTATGGTAGCAACTCATAAAAAAGACAGATGAAATCAGAATATGTATTGACCCAAGAGACTTGAATAAGGCATTAAAGAGACCTCATGATCCTATGCGAACATCTGAGAAAGTCGCAGCCCTAATACTGAATGTCACTGTATTTTCTGTCTTGGATGCAAAGAGTTCCTTTTGGCAAGTTGTGAAGGCTGCCAACCTAGCCAAATAGAATTTTGTAGACAATTATATGTCATTGTAAATATTAATGTAATCCACAGGCTTGTTTTACAAATGTAAAGAAAACTAAATGTAAGAAAACTGCGCTATATGCTGAACTTCAAAAATGTAACTACAGTGCACCCTGCTGGAAAAAAGTTGTTAAGTAAAGAGTTACAACTGTGTTTGAGCTCAGGCTCGGAGACAGGATGTCTGGGCTAGCAAATTCTTTCTATTGTTATTAAGACAAAGATAATTACTAGATTATACGTATAAAAGTGTCTTTTATTGCTGTGGCAATGTAAATTTTGAGTTTCTGTTAGCCTGGGAACTAAAGGAGAAGTGATAAAAATGATGTGAAATGACTCAGTAGTACTGGGTATTATCAATTTAAGACTTTCTCACAGAGAAAGATTGAGCATTTTGGATTTTATCTGAAACTGACAACAACACACTTTCCCTTGTAAGTAAAGTTATGTAGGGCATAGTTTCTCTTAGAGTTAGAAATTTAGCCAGATTAGTCTAGCTGTTTTCTATATTTATGTCAGAGTATCCTACAATGTTGTTTTAACATTTCTGTGATTTCTGAACTCTTGATTAGCACTGTGTTGAACTGATGAAATTTGTCTTGTGCTTTTATTATTTATTATTAAATATTTTTAAACCTTTCAGTTGTGGCTGTTTTGTGTAGAGATAATTTAAGCTCTTAGAGTACATTGCATGTATTTGTTGATACTGTCCAAGCCACTCCAGTACTCTTGCTGTTCGGCACACTTACTATTTGGATAACAGTACTATTATGCAGTGAAATTGGTCACCCTTTGGGAAGGGCCTTATAGTAGCTGACAATAGTGGTTGGTGGTGGTCGGTACTACCTTATAGTCGGGGCAGAAAGGGGACATAGCTGAAGAACCTGTGCAAACCTTTCCTAGGAGTTTCTGTGTGTTTGTATCTAAATCAAATCTTAAAGTGTGTGTGTGTCAGCTACTTGGGCAGGGACACAAAGCACTGGTTGGACAGAGAGGGTGCTGGATGTTTTAGCTTGACCACTAGGCTGAGATCTGGACCCTGTAGCTGTGCCAGTGGGGAGTCTTATTGGGGATCTGGAGAGAAAGGGAGAAACCAGCCCCAGACTGGCAGTCATATCAGTGTGCTCTTAAGGGAAATTGTACTTTACTGTGTGTACTTGCTATTCCCCCTATGTGCACACCCCTCATTGGTGCTAGTGCTGATGATTGGGGTTCCTTGATTACTGGGCCAGTGCATGGGCATCACATATTAATTGTTTGGCAGTGGTGGGATATCCACATCAAATATTAATTGTTTGATAGTAGTGACTTAGCCACAACACATACTAATTGGCTTGTAGTGGTGTGGATAGTGAATTCCTGTAGCTTGTGTACAGTGATCACTAAAGGTGTGTTTGTACTCTAAATCAGCCATGCAGTGAACATTCAGAGTTTAGATCACAGTTGTTTTATTTCTTTTGTTAGCTTAGGTAGTCAGGGACAGCAGGCAAGCATGTCAGCAGAGGAGTATGGCAAGCTGACAAGGAGCCATTTGGATGAGATGTGCCAGGCTAAAGGACTGGTGCATGAAAACTTGATTAAAGCAGACATGATTGCAGCTTTGGTCACAGCTGCATCAGAGAATAGCAACCAGGAGGATGATCAGACTGGCCATGGAGATATACAACACTCAGAGAATGGGCAGCTCAACCTTTCTGTAGAGAACTTAAAATCCATCCGGAGTTAGAGACTTGAGTTGGAGACCAGGCATTTGGAAACAGAAGCAGCAAAGAGACTGAGACATCTACAGGCTGAGGAGAATGAGAAACCGCTACACCTGGAAGCTGAGGATGAGAGCCAGAGGGGCAGCATGAAAATGAGATGCTGACTCTTCACCAGAGTCATGGAGGTAATGGAAAATGGATTTACCAGACCCCAGAAGCACAAAAGGTCAGGAAATTTCTTCCACAGTTTACAGGGGGGGGGGGTAATTTTGATAGTTTCATTCATATGTTTGAGAGGGTATGTAAACAGTATGATGTTGACCAAAGGCTCTGGGTGCGGTTTCTGACCTCCTTACTCTATGGTAAGGCTGTAACTGTGCTGTCTAAATTATCTGATCATGAATTTTTTGATTATACTGCTGTTAAGAATTGTTTGCTAGAATTTTGTTAACTTAACACCTGAAGCTTATAGGGGAAAAGTTTTGTGAGCATAGATGCAAAGCAGATGAAAGTATGTGTGAATGTTGCTGAACTAAGCACTTAATTTTCATAGGTGGATGAGTGGATGTCAGGTCACCACTTCTGAAGGGCTGGCAGACCCTTTGGTGAGGGAACAAACACTTGCACATTGCCTGAGGACACAAGGATCTGGTTAGCTGATAGACAATGTGTACTTCAGATGAGTTGGGAAAGAAGGGAGACCTATACCTAGCAAACAGGGCATTGCTGCACAGGAAGACACCCAGTGCTGCTCATGGGTCTAAAAGAACCCATGGTAGGCAGCCCAGACTGCCCCATCAGAACCTGACAGCAGCAGGGGAAGCCATTAGTCCAGGTACACATCCAGGTTTTAGGATTAAATGTTTTGAATGTAATCAGTGGGGCCATGTGGCATATAAATGTCCACAGAGGCAAGGTGGGGAACAAAAGTTGAGGTAGCCAGTAAGTGGGAAAGACAAAATGCCAACAGTAGGTTGTCTTGAGACAACAGGGGTACCAAACTAAATGTCCACGGAGGCAAGGTGGGGAACAAAAGGTGAGGTAGCCAGCAAGTGGGAAAGACAAAATGTCAACAATAGGTTGTCTTGAGACAACAGGGGTACCAAACTACCACCCTGCAGATGTCCTGATAGAGAAGGATTTTGATGAGACAGTACCATGTGTTAATGCAGTTACACGCAGTCAGGCTTGTACACAAGCATGTGGGTCTGGTAGCCTGGGAGAGACCCCAGACAGACTGCACACTTGCAGCCAGGACTGGTGAGGTGGTTATGTCTGGGATGGAGCTACTCTGTAGCAGTGAGACTGAAGGTGAGCCACAGCTGTTTGTGGGTACTGATGTTCCCTTGGACATACAGACTGCAAAGGTAGAGGTGAGTAGTAGTACCCAGGCTGACAGTGAGGCACCACTGTCAGAGGATACCAGACTTCCTGTGGAAGGAGAGCTGGGAAGGGTTACAAAGAGAGAGTTGAGACAGGCTCAGCTCTCAGACTCTACATTACAAGGCCTGAGAGAGGTAGATAGTGAGGCACCTGATTCTTAAGGGAAGGGGGAAATCTGTATACTAAATAAATTCTTTCTATTGTTATTAAGACAGAGATAATTACTAGATTTTACATGTAAAAGTATCTTTTATTGTTGTGGCTTCCTGGCCAGGTGCAGCTTACAAAGAAACACCCAGTGCTTCTACATTTATACTTCCTTTACCACACCCCTTCCTGTTTCTTCCCCCTATCACAATCACTTATCAATTCTCAACCACACCCCCACTCTAACAACATCCTAGCCAAATTATTATTAAGATAATTGCCAAAATCCTTCCCTTCATTCTCAGCATAGAACCACTTCTCAGTATAGCAATACCTGTACAACCTCCTTTTACCTATCTTTATTAACCCTGATCTCACCCAAACCACCTCATAAAACTTTCTACTCACTCCTTCTCCTCCTTCCCTTATACTTTCACACCAGTTTTACCACCTTCCCTCATACTTCCATATTTTATCTCTCTCTCCACTGACTACTACCACATCTATATTCTACCTATGGATCCAAAACATAAATCAGTTTATTCTTACCTTCTACTCATAACTTCAACTCTTGTAGCTCTCTCTATACCTTACACTCTAACCTCCCTTGAACAATTTTTCTTTCTAGAACACTATCCCTACCAACAAACTCTCCCTATTTCCCTAAGTTATACTTACAGACATAGTAATATAACCAGCACCTCCACATACCTACTTCCTAAATACCACAGATCAACCCACATAACCTACTCCCATGTTAAAAGAACCATTCTCAATATCTACAAAATTCTTAAGTGGATCCAATATCCTCAGAAACACCCTCTATTAGCCGGCGATACTCATCCTAACCCCGGTCCTAATACTAATATATTCAATCTATCAAATAACTCATCAACACCTATTAATACCACTATTAATAGATCATCAAACTCCCTTCTGATAGCACACCTTAACATCCGTAGCATTAATAATAAAATTACCTACCTTCATGCACTCTTACAAACTCATTCCTTTGACATACTCTGCATCACAGAGACTTGGCTAAAACCCACTACCCTTGACCAGGAAATTATCCCTCCAGGGTATGATATCCTTAGAAATGACCGTAAAATCAAAAAAGGTGGTGGAGTAGCCATTCTGTACAAATCAGGACTCCAAGTTAGCACCTTTGACATGCAACTACCAATCACGCACAATACTGAAATCCTAACTGCCAAGCTAGAAATTAACAATTCCAAATCCATTTATGTTATCTGCATATATCTCTCCCCAGGAAACAATATAAATACTCTTGAAAACATACTTAATCACCTCTCCGCTTAACTACCTCAAGAAACCACTGTTCTAAGAGACTTTAATATAGACTGGATAACCTGCTCTCTGCCCAATCCTACCAATCACATAAATCTTCATGGATTCTCTCAAATTATTACCACTCCTACCAGAATCCATAAACTAACCAATAAAGCAACCACTTTAAACTGGATCCTTCACAATAGCCATCATAATACCTACAATTCAGGTACCCTTCCGGACGATATTAGTGACCACATGATAACCTATGTTATTAGGGATAAAACCCATTGCCCAAATTTTCATAATATTATAACCCACCGCTCCAAATGTTTCCTCAATCCTCAGTCCTTCCATAATGAACTCAAAGCATGTGATTGGTCTCCTTTGCTAAATCTTGAACTAGATGAAGCAGTGACCTTTTTCAATACAAAATTCCTTCAAATCCTAGACTCCCATGCCCCACTTCGATCCTCCCGCCGAAAGTCCAAAATTGTCCCCTGGCTAACAAAAGAAACTAGGCAAAAGATCCTCCTCAAAAATAAAATTTGGAACAAATGGAGAACCTCAAAAAGTCCAACTGATCATCTTCACTTCAAACAGCTAAGAAATGCCACCAAGAAAGACATTCTCAGAGACAAAAAAGACTATTACTCTCAACTCCTTTAAACCCATAAAGCACAACCTCAAAAATTCTGGTCAGGCATTAACAAACTGCTACAGCCAGGACACTGTAAAACTCCTTCACCTTCTGGATTCCAAAATAACCCCAACCTGATTCCAAATGCTTTCAATAACTACTTTACTGAACCCATTCTAACCCTTGCCAACTCAATACCTTCTAACATCACATCACCTCTAAACAACCCTAATCCTACAATTCCCACTTTTCATATACAACCTGTTCCTACATCCATCATTTCTAAACTCCTCCAAAAACTTAGACCCTGCACCCCTTCTGCTGATTGCCTTCCAGCAGAATTCCTGCAACTAGCAGCTAAATCCATTGCCTACCCCATCTCCATCCTTATAAACAGAACTATCTCTGAAAGTAAAATCCCATCCACATGGAAAGTTTCCCATATCATCCCTGTACACAAAGGTGGCACATCTACTGAACTATCAAATTTTAGGCCAATAGCCTTACTCTCACCAATTGCTAAAATAATGGAAAAATGTATACACAAACAACTACTAAACCACCTTATCCATAATAATCTACTTGCCAACTGCCAACATGGTTTTAGACCATTCCACAGCACAACAACCACCCTACTGTCCTTTGCTAACTCTATTAACGAAAATCGTAACAACAATACATTCTCTTCTGCTCTATTTATAGACCTTTCAAAGGCCTTCAACATGGTGAACCACAACTTACTCATTGAAACCCTGAAAGCCCATTCGCTTGACTCACAATCAATTAATTGGTTTAAATCCTATCTTGAAAACAGACAGCAGGCAGTCCTTTGGAATAATACTCTTTCTTCTTCCCTCCCTGTGAACATAGGAGTAACTCAAGGCTCTATTTTAGGTCCTCTTCTCTTCTCATTATTTATTAACAACCTACATACCAATATTCCACAAGCCACTTGCATCCAATATGCAGACGGCTCAACATTAATTTGCATTGCCAAATCCATCAACTCTCTCCAACTCCAGGCCCAAACAGTACTAAACAGTGTTGAAAAGTGGTTCATGCAACACCACCTCCTTCTGAACCCCAAAAAAACAAAATTACTACTCTTTGCTCCTACCTCTAAGACAACTTCCCCTAACTTCATAGTAACCTCCAACAATGGCACTAATATAGTCCCTGATACCACAACCCGCTTACTGGGAGTTACAATTGACAACACCCTCAGCTTTGACAACCATATTAACTCAACAATAAAAACTGCCAACAAAAAAATAGGATCACTCTATAAAATCAAACCCTTCCTCACCCCCCCAGCAAGACTTACTCTTGCTCAGACCCACCTTTCCTCTACCCTCTTCTATGCTTCTCCAATTTATACTAATCTATCTAGAAATAACATTAATAAACTGTCCACCTGTTATAATAACATAGCTAGATTTGCTACCTGTTCTCCCTATAGAACTCACCATTGCCAAAACCTCAAACAACTGGGATGGCTTGAACTGCATAATAAGCTTCTCTATCAGCAACTTGCTATAACTCAAAAAATCCTCTGTCACCCCAATAATACACCAATCCTCACTAATTTGATCACCCCCTACAAAAATCTCTCTACACTTCGCTCAGTAAACAAACTCCTAGTGTCTACTGTCAAATCAAACAACAAAGCAGGGGACTCACGCTTCACCAATACAGTGGGAAAAAGTTGGAATCAACTTCCAACTGAACTTTCCTCACTTGCTTCCACTCAACTATTCAAAAAGCATCTTAAAGAATATCTAAAGAACCACTGGCTTTGCCCCTGCTCCAACCCTGACTGATTACACCCAATATACAAACATTTACAACACAATTTGGTTCCTAATGCTCTCTCTACTATAGCATACACCCCCTAATCTTACATTCCCTCATCTTCTAAAAAAAAAAAAAAAAAAAATTATTAAACACATCTACTTTCTTAAGGTTTTTCACAAAGTATTTTTATCTCATCTCACTTTTACTGTATGTTACTAATTTATATTGTGAATATGTATACTGTAAAATTGCACATTTGTCTCTGTAACTGGTTGGAGCTTTTCTCCCGGGCCTCTACTGAAAATGGACATATATCCAGTTAGACTAGCCTGGTCAACAAATGTAAAATAAAATAAATAAATAAAATAAATAAATAAAATAAGTGTAAATTTTGCATTTCTGTTAGCCTGGGAACTAAAGGAGAAGTGATAAAAATGATATAATGTGAAATGACTCGGCAGTCCTGGGTGTTCTCAATTTAAGACTTTTTCACAGAGAAAGATTGAGCATTTTGGATTTTGTCTGAAGCTGACAACAACTCACCAAGCACTTTGCCTTGTAAGTGAAGTTATTTAAGACATAGTGTCTCTTAGAGTTAGATAGAAATTTAGCCAGATTAGTCTAGCTGTTTTCTATATTTATGTCAGACTATCCTACAATATCGTTTTAATGTTCCTGTGATTTCTGAACTCTTGATTAGCACTGTGTTGAATTGATGAAATTTGTCTTGTGCTTTTATTATTTATTATTAAAAATTGTTAAACCTTTCAACTGTTGCTGTTTTGTGTAGAGATGATTTAAGCTCTTAGAGTACATTGCATGTATCTGGTGATACTGTCCAAGCCACGCCAATACTTTTGGTGTTCGGCACACTTACTATTTGAATAACAGTAATATTACACAGTGAAATTGGTCACCCTTTGGGAAGGGCCTTATAGTAGCTGATAATAGTGGCTGGTAGCAGTCAGTACTACCTTATAGTCTGGACAGAAAGGGGGCATAGCTGGAGAACCTGTGCTAGCCTTCCCCAGGAGTTTCTGTGTGTTTGTATCTAAATCAAAATTTTAAAGTGTGTGTGTGTGTGTGTGTGTGTGTGTGTGTGTGTGTGTGTGTGTGTGTGTGTGTGTGTGTGTGTGTGTGTGTGTGTGTGTGCTACTTGGGCAGGGACATGAAGCACTGGTTGGACAGAGAGGATGCTGGGGGTTTCAGCTTGACCACTAGGCTGAGATCCTATAGCTGTGCAAGTAGGCGTTCTTACTGGGGATCTGGAGGAAAGGGAGAAACCAGCACCAGACTGGCTGTGATCTCTGTGTGCTCTTAAGGGAAATTGTACTTTACTGTGTGTGCACTTGTTATCCCTCCAATATGCACACCCCCCACTGGAGCTAGTGCTGAGGATTGAGGCGCCTTGATTACTGGGCCAGTGCATGGTATTCACATAAGTAATGCTTGATTGCAAGTCTTCACTACTAACTACATTCAGTACCCCATTTGGGAGATATCAGTTTCTCAGGATGCCATTTGGAATAAATTCTGCAAGTGAAGTTTTTCAGCATGCAATGGAACAGATCTTTTCAGGTTATCCCTGTGCCATAATAGCAGATGATTTGTTGGTCAGAAGCAGTGGTGAAGTAGAGCATGACAGAAAACTCAAAAAGGTTTTAGACAGAGCACGTGAAATACATTTAAAGCTCAATCCTCTGAAGTGCAAATTCAGATTATTAGAAATCACATGTGTAAGTCATTTATTTAGCAGTACAGGTTATGACCAGACCCATCTAAACAAACAACTATTCTTGAGATGCCAGCACCAGATAATATTCAAGCTCTACAGCGTTTTTGTGGTATGGTTAACTATTTGGGCAAGTTCATACCAGATTTCAGTGAATTGACAGCACCTTTAACAGAGCTGACATGCAAAAATGTTGTATAGTCTTGGTTAGAACAGTACCAGAGAGCATTTGATGATCTTAAGCAGAAATTTGCCACTCCACCTACACTAAGACACTGTGATGTCAATAGACCAGTTACTTTTTCCTGTGATGCTTCAAAGTTTTGTCTTGGTGGAGTTATTCTTCAAGAGGGCTAACCAGTATCTTATGTATCTAGAAGTCTTACGCAAACTGAAATGCAGTATGCTCAGATTGGGAAAGAACTTTTGGCAATTATGTTTGCATGTTCAAAGTTTCATGATTATATTTATGGTTGAGATATCCAGATTGAAACTGATCATCAACCCTTAGTTACTATCTTAAAGAAGCCTATGCATTCCACTCCAGTAAGATTGCAAAGAATGATGCTCAAATTACAAAAGTATAACTTCAAAATGGTAACTTCACAATGGTCTATACAAAAGGTAAACATCTTTATCTGGCTGATAACTTATCCAAGTCGCCCACAAATACAAAGGAACAGTTTGATGCAGAGACTTTTGACTTTGTCATGGAAGTGTGTAATTTTTCGACCATGAGACTTGCTGAGCTGAGAGATCATACAAAGACTGATCCTGTTTTGCAAAAGCTCAACCACTACATCCAGGTAGGATGGCCGTCAAAGCAATCCAATGTACCGCCTGACGTACAACCTTATTTTCCTTACAGAGATGAGATGCTGATGGAAGATGACATTATTTTTAAAGATCCTAATGTTGTTGTTCCTGCTTCCTTACAATGTGATTATATTCAGATTTTGCAACATGGGCACTCAGGTTCCAAATCTACCAAAAGAAGGTCGAGAGGACTAGTATTTTGGCCTTCTCTAGTGAAATATATTGACAGAGTACTTTCATCTTGTTCAGTATGCAATAGTACTAAATCGCATCTGCAAAAAGAGCCACTTCAGCTAAGTCAAGTTCCTGAGCTACCTTGGTCAACAGTAGCCACTGACGTATTCAAGTTGACGTATCTGACCGTGCATCCCACAGGGAATTCTTAAAGTCTGCCAAGCCACCGTACTCCCAGAAATTATGTTCCCAAGTACCTCTTTCTTCCCAGTCACACCTCCAACATTTGCTGTCTACCTGAAGAAAAATTGTCTGGAGTCTACTTGAGGTATAAAAATGTCTATGTAAACATTTCCAAGTAAAAAATCCTAAATCGTCTAGATTTTGTTGCATATTTGGGAGACATGCATATATCGTTCCATTGTTTCTTTGTGAATTGCTTATCCAGTCTCTCTTCCCAATGCTTTCTAATCAGCTCTGATTGATTCTTATAGTTGTCATGCAATATTTTATATGCTGTACTAATTTTTCCTTTTTTAATGGCAACTTCTGTTCTAGATTCTTCTAAAAACTCTAATCAGTGCTGTTTTTTGGCTTAGGATCCCCCTATTTCTTTCTCTTTTCCTATACTCTATCAATCCTTGATAGGAAGGCAATCTCTAACCTGCAGTCCAAATAAATTCCTGGCCTATTCCAATTCTGTTACCTTTCCCCCTGTAGTTATTTGCTCTCAATACCTTGCTAGTTTTAGTCATAGTGTATAATGATCCATTTCAGCAGTAGTCTGTGTTTCTTTACTGTTGTTAGTTCTTGCAGATTAGATTAGAGAGGGCTGAGGTTTCCACATATATTATGTGGAAGTCAGCAAGAGATAGTGTGAGGTGGGGCTACCCCTCTGATATCCATACATGAGACACTAAAAGTCAGGCTTCACCCATCCCACACTCAGACATATTACTGAGTAGTTATTGCCTCGAACCCATCAACTCCTTGAGTTCCCTAAGCATGCCTTTGATATTGAACTTGGGCGCAGATGGGCCACTGTGATGTTTTCTTCTAGGTCAGTGACTCATTGGTAAAGCTGAACAATCTTCTGCAGGCTGTCCTGTAACTGCTAGGTCATTAGCCACATTAATTTTCACTGTTTTTGGCATACAGAGCTTGTTTTTTGCTTGTTGTTACATGACTAAGTGGGTTAAGGGGCACACATTCTGGAGATTAACATTTTTGCCTGCACAAGATCATGTTCTGGACTCTCGTCGTCAGGATTATTACCCATTATACTGTCTCTGGTGAGCACCCGTTTTCATACTAAGGGTCTCCTGCCCTTGTGTTGGTATGCAGTCCTGACATTTTCCTTGTACCTTTTGTGGAGAAGAGTCAGAGTTAGTGCCTCAAGGTGATGTCTAGATTTTTCCCATTCACTCCCACACTTCTTTTGCTGTAAAATCTAAAGAAACTAGCTTCTCTTTATTGAAACAAAATGCAGTTGTGTAAAATCTTACCATAACAGTAGGTTTCTTCTCTTCACTGTTGCAGTATTGTTAACAGTAAGGATCCGCTGCCTAGGGCAGTCTAATGTCCGGCCAGTATACCAAATCCTTAGGTTGCTTTAAGATATGTCGTACATCACATGTATGCTCCTCACATAGCATAGGGCATAAAGGTGAAGTCCAAATGTACCATCCCTCAGAACTGAAAGCCCCAGTAGAAATACTAGTGCAAGGAAGACCAAGAGGTAACCAGTACATCCAGTTGGGAAATGGACCAGGGAGAGGAGGAGAGGAGGGAGGAAGTGAATACTGCAAAAGTGAAGGGAAAGACATTTTCTGTTATGGTAAGAATTTGCACAACTATCTATGTCCTTCCATATCACTGTTGCAGCATTCTTTACAATTGGGAAAGTGCTAAAGCTCAGGAAGAAACTCTGGAGGAGGAAGGATCAGCAGAGCTCTCTAGAAAGCCATGAAGGATGGCCTTAGCAAAACCAGCTGTAGCTCTGGAGATTCCATCCAACTTGTAGTGCTCGGTAAATGTATGCACAGAAGTCCAGGTAGCTGCCTCAAGAATAGAGTTAGTAGTCAAACCCTTAAAAAAAGGCTCAGAAGAAGCCACAGTTGTAGTAGAATGAGCTTTTACAGAAAAAAGGAAAGATGTTACCATGAAAGGAATAACAAAAAAAAAGAAATAGCTTTTTAAATCCAAGAAAATATTGTCTGCTTGGATACAGTTGATCCCAAGGACCTGGGATGAAAGGAAACAAAGAGCTGATCAGATTTTCTAATAGTCTTAGTTTTATCAAAATACAATCTCAGGTGCCTGTGCATATCTGATGTGTGTGGCACCTTCTCAGTAGCAGATTGTGGAAAAGGGAAAAAAGTAGGAAATGAATAGACTGATTCAGGGACAACTCATTCACCACCTTGGACATAAAAGAAGGATTAGTAGACAAGGGCACCCTGTCCTTATGAAACACCAAAAAAAGGAGGACAAGCCATAAGGGCTTGAAGCCCTGACACCCATCTGGCAGAAGCAAGGGCCAACAAAAGAACAGCCTTCCAAGAGCAATGTTGCAAGGAAGCTGGAGTTGCAGGCTCAAAAGGAGCCAGAGTCAATTTCTCAAAAGAAAAATGAAGATCCTGGGGTGGAGGAACAGGCTTCCTGAGAGGCCTGATATGAAGGACATCTTTAGCTTCAACCTGGAAGCTTAAGAAGGAGCTAAAGGCAGACAAGCAGAGATACCTGATAAGTGGGCCTCAATGGAAGAATAAGCTTACCTAGCATTGAGCAATTCACACAGATAAGAGCGAACTTAAGGAACATCCACAGAGAGTGGATCCAGGTTACGAGAAAGGCACCAAACAGAAAACCTCTTCAATTTGTATAAGTAAGATTTCCTAGTATTGGGTTTCCTGGCAAGCCTGCAGGACCCTAAGCATGTCCTTAAAAAAAAAAAAAAAAAAAAAAAAGTGTTTATGTGGCATCAAAATCCTATCACTCGCAGACTCTTTTGAAGAGTGGAATGGTGGGAATGGATGAGAGATCCCTTGTCTTATGTGAGTAGGTGTACCCTGTGAGGTAATTAGTGATGATTGCCCTTGGCTAAATGCAGAAGAATAGGGAGCCAATGCTGTCTTGGCCAAAAGAGTGTCACCAATAAGATTTTGGGGGCATCCTGTTGAATTTTGAACAGGACTTTTGCAATGAAGGGAAGGTGAGGGAAGGCATAAAGAAACATCCCCTTCTAAGAAAAAGAGAGAATGTCCACCTTTCACACTAGAGGATCTGGGACGCTGGCACAACATAGATGAAGATGTCTGTTCAGAGGGGAGGCAAATAGATCTATTTGAGGAGCACCCCACTGGTGGACAGTGTACAGAAACACATCTCTATGAAGCATCCATTCATGGTATTGAGTTAAGGACCTGCTCAGAGTGTTGGCCACAATGTTTTCACTGGAGGGAATATAAACTGCCTGAAGAGTCGCTTGATACTGGGCAACAAGATCTCAAACCAGGAGTGCCAACTGGCATAGAAGATATTTTATTCCTCCCTGTTTGTTTACCTACTACATCACTGTAGTGCTGTCTGTAAACACCTTGAGAGATCCCGGGGAGAAAAGAGAATGAAAAGCCCGAGGAGCCAGCAGAAGGCCTCTCATCTCTTTGACACTGATGTACTCCTGTTGAAGAGGAGACCAGACCCCCTGCACATTTAGGCAGCCAAAATTTGCTCCCCATCTCATGTCTGAAATGTCTGCAAACAACTCCTGAGAGGGTAGAGGGGAATGAAAAGGGAGCCCTGGATTTAAGGACAACTGCTAGATCCACCAGTGGAGTTCCTTCTTGAGACACGGTAGAGGAGGAACTACAAATTCTAGGGGATGTGCATGCTGAAGCCAAACTGACTTCAGGAACCACTGAAACTTGCTCATGTGAAGTTTGTCCAGCCTGAGCATAATGACGGTGGATGCCATGAAACCTAGAGCTCTCAGAAACTCCTTGGCTGTAAAGGAGACCAGAGGGAGAAATGTTTGAATGAAGGAGATGAGGGTCAAGGCCTTGGGAAAAGGCAGGGTTTGCCAGCAAAGACACTGTCTGAGTCCTGCAACCCAGAAAAAACATGGTCCTGAGAAGGAGTCAGAGAAGACTTTTTGAAGTTTATTGTAAACCTCAGATTCTGAAGAACAGAGATGGCAAAATGGAGATTTTGCAGCAGGAGCTTTGGAGAAGATGCCTGAAACAGTAGGTCCGTCCAAGGAGGGAAAAACTTGGATGATCCCCTGAAGCCTGCAAAAAGTGATCACAGGAGTGAGGCATTTTCTGAATACCCTTGAGGCAGTAGAAAAGCTAAAGGGCAAAACAGAGAACTGAAAATGCCAGGAAGCAACAGAGAAACACAATCCTGAAAAGGGGAGGGATCGGAATGGAGAGATAAGTATCCTTGAGATCCAGAGATACCGTATAAACCTGAAGAAGTAAAAGAGAGAGCAAAGTCTGAAGGGACAACATTTGAAAAGTGGGCACCTTCAGAAAAGTGTTTAGATGAGAGAGGTCTAGAATTGGTCTCTAAGTACCCTGTTTTCTTGGAACTAGAAACATTGTAGAGTAAAAACCCCTCCCTATTTGGGACACAGGCACATCTTGAATAGTTCTGTGAGTCTAAAGGTCCAAAGCACCTCTGGGAAAAAGGATAGTTGTTCCCAAGGAGGCTGAGGAATACCCCTAAAAGGGGGAAGGAATTTCCACACCATGAAATACCCCTGGTGAATAATGGACAGAACCCAGGTGTCCTGAGTAATCTATAGTCAAACAGGACAAGAGAGCTGAAGAGAAAGAGGTAAGTGGCTGGCAAGAAGATGATAGTCAGACAGCACCTGGTTTATCTGGAAAGGAATACTTATGAGTTCCTGAGTAGCCTTAGTAGGAGGAGCCCACTTGCCGCCATTTTTGCCCTTAGGAGGAGGGTGAGATTACCTGCTAACAAAAGCTGGCTTATTGGGGTAGTTTCTCTAAAATTTAGGAACAGGAGAAACAAAACATGTTTGAGTACCTGTAAAGCCTTCCCCTTATCCTGAAGGGACTTACATCAGCAGCAACTTCACCAAACAAGTGTTTGTTACCAAGAGGGGTATCCATCAACTTAGCCTTGATATCATCAGGCAAAGGTTGAAGCAGAACCAAGAATATCTCCTCATAACTCACCCCAAAGCAGCAGCCCTAGAAGGAGCATCTGAAGCATCATAACTACATGAGCCACATGGGAGGAAATCCCTAACAGGGAAAGAGTAGATGCTTTACCCTCCAAGTCTGGAAGGTCAGATATAACCTGACAAGCATGGGATAGGAGAGCCAACACGTACCTGGACATATGTGTCTGGTAAGTAACAGCCCTAAAAGCCAAGGTGCAAACCTTCTTACCTAGTCTTTCCATGGTTCTGCTGTCTTTATCAGAGAGCATTAGCTTGGGTGAAGGAAGCAATTGAGAAGGCTTGTCGGAGGCTACAGACACCACTGAGGGGTCAGAAACAGGACAATTGTGCAAAAATTTACATTCCTTAGACACCCTATAAAACCTGCCAAGTTTCATGGGAGCAGAGGGCTGAGAATCAGGAGCTTTAGAGGAATTGGAAACAAAGCAGCTAAAATAGGAGGAACAGCAGAAGGTTTAGGAGATTCCATCTGCAGCAACTCATAGTATCGCTTATGAATCTCGGAGACTTTAAAAATTTTCCATCATCCTGGAGATTGTGTCCCCAAAAGAAATCTCTTCAAAGGGTGTATCAGGACTGGTAGATTCCTGTTCCTCTAATCCATGGTCCAAAGGAGAGGGAACTTGAGGAGAGTAAGCAAGGGATTCCTCATCAGAATCCAAATCCTCCTCACAGGAATCCTGTTCCCTGGGTCTTTTAAGGGGAGTAGAGGACCAAGGGGGAGACGGAACTGGTGGTCTTTATAGGTAATCTGTCTCCTGCACTGGCATTTACCCTACTTGGATGACATGAAACCCCACAATCATGTCATCAATGCCATTAAAGCACTAAAACCCTGAGTGAAGGCCTGCTACTCACTTTGTGGCTCTCTAGGGGCTGGAGAAACATGTTTAGTTTTTTTGTTTTTTCTTTAATGGAATGTCTGCCTTATAAAACTTGGAGGGCTCTGACCCAGGACGGCATTCAGTGATAGTAATAGGGATGACTTCTCTGACTAAAATCAGAGGAACACCTTCTCTGACTAAAATCTGAGGAACACACCTAGGCACCTCGGAAATGATCAACTGTGGGTTCCCTGAACATCCAGAACAGACATCTGCAAAGCCTCATCGGATGTGCTTAAAGCTGGATCTCTGCCAACCTCCAGCCTAGTCATGGCAGAGGAATCCAAGAAGAAAGCTGGGCAAGCCTCACCTTGGAAGAAATTTCCAGTGGAAGCTGAACAGTGGAAATTCTGGCCTAGGCTTTTTGGCCTTTTTCTTCCCTGACAGCTGTCCATTGGAGTGGGAAGTTCCCTCTATAATATCTTTTACAAGAAGTTTGTCTCTGATTCTCCAGATACAGCGCCAAAGAAGAAAGTGGACTATGCAAAGTTTTTGGTACAAAAGCCCGACATATGGTCATGCGAGGTGCCAAGGCAAAACAGACTCTGTTCGTGGTGGTCTTTGTAGGGAATCTATATCCCACACTGGCATTTACCCTACTTGGACTCCTGAAACCCCACAAGCAGCAAAAAGACAAGTAAAAAAGAATCCCCAATGGGGCAATTATCTGCAATGGCTCAGTGAAACCAGCAGTGGAATGTAGTCATTCAGACAGTTGATCAAGAGATGGCATTCGGATTGACAGCAAAGACGTTCTGAGCATGGTATGTCTGGACATCACCTTTATGCTCTAATGCTATGCGAGGATCATACATGTGATGTACAGCATATCTTAAAGCAATCTAAGGCTTTGGTATACTGGTCGGACGTCAGGCCGTCCTTGGCGGGGGATCCCTAATGTTAAGAATACTGCAACAGTGAAATGGAAGGACATCAGTACTTACCTCTCCTACCTCTGGCATCCCACCTGCTGGACACTTATTTTGGGGAAATCCTATGACTTATGCTGTCATATGTGGACTAGCCACTTGTACTTTCTCCTTCTTTGTAAGAGACATTTACTCCTTCAGTGTTTCATTTATTTTAATCAGCTTCGAGTACATTTGATTTATTTTTTTCCTCTAAATTACTATAAGCCATCTCTTGTACCAAAAGTGAACTTGGACTACTTTTTCCCAGTCAGTGTTTCCTCTTCACCTTTTCTAGTTCATTTTCGTTCAGGTCCTTTAAATTCCTTCTTTGCAGGCATTATGGCAGTGCAATAACTAGGTAGTAATGGAATTTTACTCAAGCTGGAGGATTTATTAGCTCTTATTTTTCAGTTTCTTTTTTTCACATTGGGAGAGCAGTAATTAAGCTTTTGATGAGTGTGCAGCCATATTGGAAGTCCTACCTCTTTAAGAGAGGTTTTATCATTATTTTGAAATGGTGGAGAAAGAGGAGTAGTCTTTGGGCATCCCAGTGCTGGAGCTTGCACTAGTTTTGCAGTCTTAGAGCACCCAGATGTAGTCTCTGCTCTAAATAGGGCAGACATCCTGTACAGATCCTTTGCTGAATAGCACAATATGCTTTTTAGGCACCTTAAAGCAATGCCTGAGATAAATTAATGGCCTTGCATAGAGCTCATAAGCCACGTGATGTGGAAGTCCTTCTGGTTGACAGACTCACAAACTTCTGAAAGTTTTGGCCAAAGATTTTCTCATCTGCAATTTTGGGCTTAAGAGTTCTTAATGATCAGTCTCACCTGTCCCATTCCCAAGTCTTCATGTTGGTTCAACCATTGGAGAAATGTGAAGTTGTCTGATTTTGGGGTTAAAGATTCTGCAGAGGATAGTAAGCTTTGCTCCTCTAATAAGGCTCCATCTTGACTCATTTACATTTGACTCCATCATCACAGTGGTCAATGAAAAGTGGAGAAAGTCTGCAATGTAATACCTTCTCTGTTGTGTCAGACTTATTAGGAATGTTAAGTATTTATTTACCAAGAACACTGAGATAATAAGGTTGCAAGGAAAGATATTTGTTTAAAAGCTTAAGAAAGTTTGTATTAAAAAGTAATAGAAATTTAGAGTATATTTGAGAAAATGTGTTATGTTCATCAGCTGCCATTTGTTATAGATATATAATATTTATGTCCATGCATGCATGCATGTTAAATTTGTTATAACTTCTGCTGGTCCTGAATGATGGGGGAATGTAGTTTAGTGTATTGAAATAAATAGGAAGTAAAAGTATACACTGGTGGAAAAATACGATGAACATAGAGTTAATGTTAAGTTATAATGGGAAGTTGGTAACGTTTATTTTAGTGAGTAATGATCTGGAGAAATAACAGAAAGATAAAATGAAGACATAATATCAGTGTGAACCCTAAATTGCAATATAAATAAGATGGCGAAATGTGAGATACAGTTCTTTTAGGATTTATGAAGGTTTTAGGTTAAGAAGTTGAGGTGTATGATTTTTAGTACAAAATCTGTAGATGTGACATCTATTGAAATAAATGTTTTAAGCACATTAATCCCATAGAATGGGTGTGCCTTTGTTGAAGGTTGGGTGTTGAGCTGGCACCTCGGCACCCGTAAAAAAATTTACTGCCAGTCATTAGTGGACAGGAGTTCCGCTGTGCCGACCCCTAACCGGGAAAAGCCGAAAGAAGAAGTCCCATAAGATGTAAGCTGGATGTTGAACTAGTAAGTAGGTTGTCGGTAAATGATTGGTGGTTTAATAACTACTTGTTAAGGAGTGGGTTTGGAATGAAAATGTAGGATAAATAATCTGAAAGAAGGAAATGCACTTCCCTGTGCTTATGTATAGTATATGTTTTCCTTCACTTTCTACCTGTTGCACATATTAAGACAAAATCATTTTTGACCAGGTGAGCACTTCATAGATTCATAGATTCATAGATTAGTACTAAGCTAACTGCCCTTGCGAGCCATTTTAAGCCTAGCCAATTATCCCTTGTGAGACTCAAACCCTGCACCTTGTGTTTGCAAGGCAAACACCTTAACCATTAGGCCACCCTCCCAACATGTGGATGTATAAGTTAAAAAGGGAAAAGAGCAGATAGGCATGGTCAAGTGAATGAACCAGTAGAGCTAATTTTGCTTTATTGACCAATAAAGAAATGCTATTAATTCTAAAAATTGGATGGATTTAAAAAAAAAGAACGCTAGGGTTCCTCGTTCTCTGATGGGTTTTCTGATATGTTGGTGTAACTTAGAACCAAAATGGTGCATGATATGAAGTGGAAGATATCTTAAATAGATGTGGTTAATAAATAGAGAAGAGGTGACTTATGTAGTAAAATGAACAGACATTATATAAACTAAGCATACCTGTCAAGTTAGTTCAGCTTTGTGGACCACATTACATTTTGGCACGGTTAGCTGATAAATTGGTCACTGGGGAGGTGCGTAAATTAATTGAGAGAAATCAAACAGAATGAAGTGACAATATGTGCAGAGATCTGGTGAGTGGAAGAAGATATTACATGTTAAAGATATCTGACTTATGGGAAGAGCTCTTGTATCTGATGATATGTAATGAAACGACTGACTAAACATGTCACATGAAATGCAAAGTACTAAAGTTAAATACGTAGGTAAGTTGGGATTTAAAAAGGGAATGAATTTTAGGGGAAGTATTGATTGAGTTTCAGCATAGCAGCATCTTGTGTTGCTGCCCATTTACTGATGGAAGGATTTGGGGTGTGAATTTGAAAGCATCACAGAATAAATAGGGAAAAGGGTTAACAGTAACTAAAGAGGAGGCTATTTAAAATAGGCAAACTAAATTTGTAAAAGAATTTAGAGGAGATGGATATGCGAGGAAGGTTAAAGGATGTTAAGGATGAGGTGGTTAAGATATTTTGTTTTTTGAAAGATGCATTTAGCCTTCAGCCCAATTGAAGTTATAACATAGCAAACAGAAGCAAGGAATTAGTTCATATGGTTGTGATTAAGTCTGCCAGTGTGCAGAATCTGCTCCAGAGACAAGTCCTAGCTGGGAAACAAACTACTTCCCAGCTAGGACTCGGAGTGAAGTTGTTTTTACTAATGCAGTTTTACTTGTTCTCTGGCAGTGACTCTTGCTGTAGTTGCTTGTGGTTTGGGATGAGTATTGTAGGGCAACACATAGATGTCTAACTCCTTTACATCTGAGTGCTCATGTTGAACAGACTATTTCTGTGTAGAGTGTGCTCCAGAGACAAGTCCTACCCAGGAAATATATTGATACCCAGCTAGTTCTCCAGGGTAAAGTGCTGATTTTACTGAAAGTTAATTTCACTTTTATTCTCTGACACTGACTTTTGCTGTAACTGTTTGGGGATTAGGTTGAGTATTGTAGGATGCTTCCCCACTACTGTGCATTCAGTTTGTATAGGTTGTCTTGCTTGACTGAGTATAAATTCCTGAATCCTACGTACCAGGTGAAAAAAGCTGCAGTATAGTCATCAGACACTGTAAAATCCCTATTATAGTTACTCCAATTAAGGGTAGGAGTCAGGTGTTGCCAGCTTTGTGTATCCTGACAAACTGTTAGTTGGGATGAAGGTAAGACAGATCATAGGTGGGCATTATGATAGAAGTGAACTTAGCAGTTAATTGAGAAAGATATTGGTATATCAGAGAGAAAAGCAGTACTGTTGTAGAATGATGTGTACCACACTAGTATTGAGGGATATTTAACAGTGAATTATAGGGTGTAGCTAAATTAAGTGTTGATGTTCCAGGCTGTGAACTTTATGGAATAAGAGGATCACAGCTGGAGTAGGGAAGGTAGGATGTAGCTCTCAGCAGAATTCAACAATTTATTTAACCATGCTGTAAAGGGGCTGATTGGATATTTCATGTGGTCTTTAAGCCGGTCAGATTCTATATCCAATGAAGAATATTTTGTAATGAGCATTTTGGGTGACTGGTTGGTGTGTGTGTGCTTACTGAGCTGTCAGTATAAAATGTTGATTAATTGGAAAGGAAGCAAAATATACTGATGTACATTTTGTTTTCTTATTTCTGAGTTGCACAAAGGACCAAGGCTAACACTACTTGTATAAAAAGTGGCATAATTTCTGTGGCTCATCTGATAATTTGGGAATCAGTCAAGTCACAGAATCACAATCACTACATATTGTAAATTTTTGCAGTAGTAGAATAAAAGTAGTAGTCTTGATGTAGGCAGTATGCCAGTAAATCTTTATAGCAGTCCCAAAACTTGTTTAGCAGAGTAGACAATTAATTTTACTTCTTAAGCACACAAAATACCATGTTTCATTTTTAGGAGCATGTATACTTGATAAATGTTGACGTTGATAGCTGAGATTTTTTCTTAAAAAAATAAGCACGCTTTCCTTTTCTAAACCTCACCAGATGAGTACAGATTACTAGGTAGTTTCAAAGAAAAAGAGATTACAAGTTGTAATCTGAAAGGCAGAAAAATGTAGTGAGACAAAATAAGTAAGCCTGGAAACTTTCAAAGCTAGCCTATAATTTGCAGTGCTGTTAGCGGTGAAATAGAGCTTTCCACAGAAATGTATTTCATACAGTTCATATACAAAATGATTGAGGAGTGAGACAGTAGCATCACAGGCAGGATAAAAATAGATCCTGTTTTTACATGGTTTAAGGTCATAGATAAGTGAAAGTTTGGGCCTGGGACTGAGAGTGTCATTATTTTGGAGCTTTTATTAAGAGAGACAATGTGGTGGGCATATTAGCACAACTAGGGTTCTGATACACTTTGTATTTTAACATGCTGTTGTTTTTTGACTTATTGGCCATTTTGTTTGTAAAATGAGACAACTGTAGTACACTGTAGGCAGTATGCTGGTGTCAGTGATACAAAATGTATTGCCTTTTAAGAAAATATAGAGTATTGTCCTTGATGATGATTAGTTTGGCAAGGTGAAGCTCACTGCAGATTTTGCCTATATTAGACCAGAGGTTGGTTCACTTAAGGAATGCAATCCAGCAACAAAATGCTTGCTTCAGGAGAGACCTTTGAGATCACATATGACAATTCTAAAATATAGGTGCATTTTACTGTTCTCAGAAAATGTTTCTGCATTCCTTTACATTATCCAGAAACTGGTTTTGCCCCTAAAAGTGATTTCTCTATTATAGTAGATGCTGCAAGCATATGTTATATCTACTGCAAAAGAATATGATAGCTCAAACCTTTCTGCCCAGAAGAGTTTTTTAATCAAAGATAATGTAGAAAATATAACCCTGATCTTAACTACTTTAAGAGATGTGAATGTGGATGTATATGGTTATGTGCTGTAGTTTTCAGGTTCCTTCTTTGCAGACTCATGTTTAATACGGTCAATGTGGGAAGTCTATTTGCCTATCTGATAGGGTCATACTAAAAAGTGAAGTATCTGTACCGATCACTGAAAATAAATGTCTTTTTTTAACATATTTATTGAATTATCACTTGTGACATAGGTAAATTTATGTTTACACACAAGTAATCAAACTGCATTAAATTAATATTAACAAACATTATACATTACATATATTGCTATATATCGTATAACCTAAGCAACATTACATAACTTACTCAGTTCCTGCCCCTTTTTAAACAAGAAACATCTTTATTAAACCATCACTTATGACATAAGCAATCATACATTTATATAAATGAAAACAAACCACACCAACACAATCCTAGTTGCAAGCATTTTACATCACAAACCATACACACCTCCAGTTGCAAACATTATATATCACTTATAATCTACCCAATCTTTTCTATCAAACATTACATAGCTCATTTAAGTCCTGCCTCCTTTTAAACCTCATTCCTTCCCTGTATGTATTGTTCCCACAATTCCATTTTTCCTATGTAGTTTGCTCCTACTGTTTTCTGCACATCTCAATTCCAGTTGTTTTATCTCTGTTACTATATTCACTACTTCTAGTATAGTTGGTTTAGATTCTGATTTCCATTTTCTAGTAATTGCGTTTTGGGAAGCTACCATAATTAGGCACAGCAAGGCCTTACCATGTCTAGGCAATTCCGATTCTGTATCATAGCTCAGAAAAATCATCTCCCTCGTCACCCCAGTCCACCCACCCAGCATTTCCTACAATGCATCCCGCAGGGAATCCTTATCCACCAACCCACTGCACTCCCAGATTTTATATCCCAAGTAGACTCCAGAGAATTTTTCCTCACCAAGTGTTGGAGGCATGACAGGGAAGAAACAGGTACTTGGGAACATATTTATCTATGTAAAATCACTGAAAAGAAATGTTGGTAAGAATTCTATCATCAGATCACAGGAACTCTGGTTGTGATGCATTTTAAGACTGAATGTTAGAAGAAATAACAAAAAAAAAGAGGAGGGAAAAAAACAAATGTCATCAAAAAGTTATTGAATAAAAACAACTTTTCAATATAGTATAAGGAATGTAACCTGATTTGTGATGCATTAGTCTTTAAACATTTTTCCATTTCTCTAACAGAGGTCACGTGGACTTAACAATGCTTGGTGCAATGCAGGTTTCAAAGTTTGGTGACTTAGCCAACTGGATGATTCCTGTGAGTAAATTTCATTGCTTGTGTTTTGTTTATTTTGATTGAACTTAAAATGTAAAATCCTAAGAATGTGCTGATATTGTCAGCTTTTGATGTATGTAGTTTAAGAACCAGCTGCATGCACCTCTTCAGTGAATTTTAAAATAATACAGTTTTCAGTTAAAATAAAACAGAATTTGAAAATGCATTCTTATTCTTTTTAAATTCTGAAATTGGCATGAATACTACACGGATATTGTAATAAGAGTGTTAAGATCATTGTTCACTGTCATTTAAGCAGTATGCTAATGACGGATTAAGAGTGAATTTTGATACTGTGTTGGTCAATACTTCAGTCATAAACTATTAAGATAGAAAATCATTGTATAGCAAGTTTAAAAAGAGCGAACTGGAGGTTGAAGACACTGTCCTGAAAAGGAAATTGCCTGAAGTTTCTGTTATCTGACTTGGACTTATATTATAAAGCTGCACAAATCTGAATAGCATTTGTATGTCAGTTACAGACTTACTCTGTGAGAGGGAAGGATACCTCTCAACTTGCAAATATCAAAAATCTTGACAGAGACTCTTAAAAGCAGGCATCAAAAATGTGACAATCAGTTAGCATAATACTTGCATATTGAATAGCTTATCTCCTCCCATTTTCAAGAGAAATATGGGATGCCTTAAATAACCTTAACTCTGGGATAATGATAAAAATAATTTAAAGTTTTTATAAAGTCAACGTTTACAGCCTAAGAAGCATCAGAAAGGTCTAGCTGGTTGTAAATAAATGTACTGCTTCCATCTGGAACATTTGGCCAACAGTACACCATGGAGTAAGGGATGCAAAGGTTACTGTGCACCACTGCACATCACAATACAAAGGAGTGGAGGTGCATAAGGAAAAAAAATTGTAAATTTAAGTGAAGTATGTTCTACTGCAGATCAAAAACTAATCTTGGACTGGAAGACTCTGTGCGACAGTCTGCTGTGTGACAAAGTATACAAATAGTCTCTCACAATAATTAACATTATCTAGAAATCATTTCAGTTTTACCTGTTCAGCACTATACATATCTATCAATATATATATATATATATATATATATATATATATATATATATACACACACACACACACACACACACACACACACACACACATATACACATACACATATAGATTCATAGATTAGTACTAGGCTAACTGCCCTTGCGAGCCATTTTAAGCCTAGCCAATTATATCCTGTGAGATTCAAACCCTGAACCTTGTGTTTGTAAGGTAAACACCTTAACCATTAGGCATATATATATATATATATATATATATATATATATATATATATATATATATATATATATATTTTTTTTTTTTTTTTTTTTTGCTAAATGGTGCCACAAAAAAGTCTCATGGAACATGAGGTGCACGTCCCAGCCACATCCCCTGGGAATATACCATTACCACAACACTGTCTGCTGCTACTTGTGAGAATTTTGGGTAGGCTTACCCCAAATATATGATTGGGAAGTGTGGGATTTTTTGCATATATGTAATAGGCTTGTTCACTTCCATCCGTAGGGATGAGGGATTAGATTTACTTCATGAAAGTATGTTTGAGTGTCACTTTCTTTCTTTCAGGGAAAAAGATTCAACTTCTCATGGGTTTGATGTCAATGGTTTTGGATAACAATTTTACCTATTTTGAGGAGGAACTCTTTAAGCAGATCAGGGGTTTGGCAATGGGAGCAAGTTTTGTGCCCCAGTTTATGCTAATCTGGTATTAACTTGCACAGAAAAATTATTATATTTTTAATTTTGAATATTACAAATATATACAAATATACATATACATATATAAAAATGCAAAGTTATAACTGAGATAGTTAGCTGACATCTTTGTGATAAGGGAAGGACCAGAGGAGTTAAACATTTTGTTGATTATTTAGATGTTTCAACTGCATTTTTTAAATTCACTTAGAATTATAATAAAAAAAAAAAATGGTATAATTTGTCTGGACACTTTGATTTACATTGAGTAGGAATGGGTTAGCGCAAACAGTGGGGATGGGTTCACTTCTAAAATCTATAGAAAATCTACATTTAGTAACTCATTCTTGCATTTTAACAGTTCTCACCCTATCGGTAATAAAACAAGCCTTATTAAAGAACAGTGTTTTAGAGTGACCCACAATGCATAGGATAGACAAACAATTTGACACCAATGTTTTATCAACTGTTCTCTTGTAAAGATTCCAGTTTTTTCCAGCACTTAAAGTCTGAATTATTGTTATTAGAACTTAGTTTTATAATTTCCTTTTCTTTTTATACTTAAAACTGTGGCATGATTCATAAAATCTTTTCTTAAGTAAGAGATGTAGCAACTGCCATCAGACTCCAAAATATTTGTTCTTTTTGACTCCACTGGTTATTGGAGCATTCATAGAGATCATTGATCTTGTTAATATACAATTTTCTGAACATGAGGCTTTAAATAAATATTTTACTTTTGGCCAGAGTCCATGTAGTGTATTGCAGTTAAAATATACTTTGCCAGTCATTTTTTTATTTCTTACACCGCTAAGATATGATTATGATTGTTTTGTAAATCTTCCTCTCTTTGAATGGTATGATGAAAATTCTGTGAATATATTTCCATGTAAAAATTTCCAGGATAAATTATTGATTTCCATATTACTTTCTTATTGTGCTTATTTATGCTATGTATAGCTCTCAAATCTTAAAATTTGTAAATCCAGAATTAGGGCGATAATCCTAGAGCACAAGAATTTTCTATAACTGCTACTAATGTAGAAAGCTGAATGAATAAGAAGGCTTGAATATACATTTTGAAGAAACAGAACTAAATAGTTGTCTGGATACATTTTTAACTACAGTCTTTGCAGTTGCTTAGAAACTGTGCAGTTTATGAAGGGGCAGCTCTGTACTGAAACAAGGGACAGCTGCGAACTGTGCTAGAATATTTTAATGGCAATATTCCTCATTTATCACAGTCACAGTATTTGGTTCAGTGTTTCTTATATGAAAAATAAGCTATCAGATAACTGTCATGGCCAATTCACTGTTATTCTGAACCATCACTTTCACAAGGACCACTGTTGTTCATTATAGCTGTGTTTACTTGTAGCAAACAAAGGTTTTATGTTTTATTTCAAATACTAATGTAAAAAGTAATGTTACGATACATAGCTACCACACTTTCTTAAGCAACAAATTGTTCTTTGTGTAGATTGGTTGTGCAGTTTATACTGCCAGTTGTTTTTTATTATTTAGATAATGTTCCTATGTATTTCATTATAAAACATGGGAGACTGGCTGGCAATAACTGATTATATCTATATTTTGAAGGCAGACAGAGACATCCTCCATATTGCCTATAAGTGTGCGTACAATGCATGAATGAATAGGTAAGCATGTCTTGTAGCACCACTGAGTACAGCAGCAGGCTTAGCTCACCCACAACTTGAAACTGGATAAAATGGGTAATTGGAGAATGAATTAAATTAATTAAACTGATTATTCAGAGGTGTGTTGACTAACCTCATAAAGACATAAATTAAAAAAATTGTAATGTTGGACCAGTGGCACAGAGACAGGGCATCCATCTGTGCAGTCGGTGATCCGAAATTTGAAATGGGCTAATGCAGATTGTAGGGCTAGCTGGTGTGGCTAGAATGAAGATGTTGATGGCCAGCTGTCCTATAGGTCTTATAAGAAATCTGGGAACACAGTTGACAACAACCTCTGTTTGACCACCACGTTGCCACTGTGGTCAGCAAGTCCTTCTGTGTGGCACATCTCATTACTAAGGGTTTTGCATCCAGGAAGAAAGAGGTCATTCTCTCTCTCTACTCTTCCCTCATTAGGCCACTCATCGAGTACAATGCCCCATTTGGCATGTACCTCACTAGACACTTGCAACAACTGGAGAGGCCACAAAAGTACCTCACAAAGAAGATCCTAGGCCTTAAACACTTGTCCTATATGGACAGACTCAAAAAACTCCAACTATTCTCTGTCTCATATCGCCTAATTAGAGGCAATCTCTGTTTGACTTACAAAGCCATGTCTGACCCAGCTCTGTTAGAAATGCTACATCTAAAGAAATCCCAATCCCTCCACACCACACTCTCCAAAGGCCTCGACCTCATTAGCACAATCAACAGAAACATGCTGGAGGGACAGGTTCATAACCCAGAGACTGCTCATGCTATGGAATAGACTTCCCATATATGTCAAGCGGAGCACCTCACTGGCTCTCTTCAAGAGAAATCTTGATGAGTGGATGGGAAATAGAAAATTCACAATGGGGATCACTCCAGTGGCTCTACTCGACAGAGGCACTAGAAACTAAGGTCGGGTGGCATGATGCCAGGGTAATCCTATGGGCTAGGCTTGTAAAGGCTCCAGGACCATTAGCCTAGTACACACCTATGAACCAAGGAAAGGGCTCAGGGAGAAACAATGTCTGTGTGATCCTTTGGGAAGAGTAGAAGTCTTGTAGCCCAACAGTTCAAGGGTAATGATCTGTAGTGAGAGTAGGGAAGAGGTTGAGGTGACCCTGGACAGGTGGAGATATGCTCTAGAGAAGAAAAGAATGATGGTCAGCAGGACTAAGACCAGGTATATGTTTGTGAATGAGAGGGAGGACAGAAGAATGGTGAAGATGCAGGGAGTAGAGTTAGCAAAGGTGAATGAGTTTAAATACTTGTGATCAGCAGTTCAGAGTTATGGTGAATGTGGAAGAGAGGTGAAGAAGAAAGTGCAGGCATAGTGGAGAAGAGTGTCAGCAGTGATTTGTGATAGATTAGTACCAGTAAGTGTGAAAGGGATGGTCTACAATATGGTAGTGAGACCAGCTATGTTATATAGATTGGAGACGGTGGCACTGACGAAAAGACAGGAGTCAGAGCTGGAAGTGGCAGAGTTAAAGATGTTAAGATTTCCATTGGGTGTGATGAGGATGGACAGGATTAGAAATTAGTATGTTAGAGGGTCAGCTCAGGTTGGACAGTTTGGAGACAAAGTCAGAGAGGTGAGATTGCATTGGTTTGGACATGTGCTGAGGAAGGATGCTGGGTATATTGGGAGAAGGATGCTAAGGATGGAGCTGACAGGTAAGAGGAAAAGAGGCAGGCCTAAGACAATGTTTATGAATGTACTGAGAGAGGACATGCAGGTGGTTGTGTAACAGAGCAAGATGCAGAGGACAGGAAGAAATGGAAATAGATGATCTGCTGTGGCAACCTCTAACAGGAGCAGCCGAAAGACAAAGAAGAAGAAGAATGACATGCATGCTGGCATCATTTCATGTCACTCCTACAGAGCAGGAACTGTAGCTACTCACTGCTACAGGATGAGGACACCCTGCTGAAGGCACCCATTAATGTCCATACTGCTTGTCTCTAGGCATTTTGCATAAGGCCATCTCCCCAAGAAGTTAGGAGATAATTAGTGAAGTGATGTGTCCAAGGTTGTCCATTAAGGCTATTGAGGTTCCTGGAGGAGATTGGATGGGATATGTGGTAACATAGAGGGATATTGGTGCGGAGAGAAACATTTTAAAAAATATTAATTTGGAAGTTTTGTCTGCTTTCTTGGACATAGCTCTCAACTGTTAAGGGACATTTCAAGGACACTACCCTCAAAAATCAGATATATTTGTTTAAACTCAGAACTGCTTTCCCTCATAAAGTATAAAATGCTGTTTTAAACAAATGTAACTGAAATTTTTAATATGTCTTTAACAGTACTTTCATATGTTTATTTTTGACCATTTTCACACCCCTTCTGTAAGTAAGTATAAGAAATATAAATACAACACAGAACCTTAGTAAAGGTGTACAACATTATAATAGATTCAGTGATGTACAGAGTTTAAGTAGATAATGCATATCTTAATGTATTGCAAGGCAGTGAACTCCAGTTTGTTCAAAATCAAAGCTAATGTGCAGACCACAGAGACATGACAGTGAAGATTTGACAATGCCAGGGAAAATCAGCTAGTTATGTGAACCAGAGATGTGCACTACAAATAAAATAAATCAGAGTCTAGTGCGTGTTTTTGGTAGCAGTGTGCCACTCAGTATGACTGCCTCTTTTTAAAATGTACTTATTTTAATGCATAACTATAAAGTCTTGTTTGCGCGGCTTTCTGTATACCTGGTTTGTCATAGTCTAGTACACATCTGAGTATGGGCTACATCTGTGTTTCCCAGCTCACTAAGAGAAACAGCAAAGGATTCCACATTATACCCATCAGTCACCATTAAGAGTGAGATGATTGTTATGGGAGACTTCATTGTAGACTGAAAACTGACTATGGAGGAATTTACCCTCCCCTCCATATATATATCTAATTTTGCTCAATTTAGTGCACTGACAGTTGAAAGGGACAAAGTCCTGGACTGATAAAGTACCCCAGACTTGGATACCGCCATCTACCTGAGTCATCTTTTTGGTGGGTTACTTGGATGCACATTTAGTGATCTTCACCAATTATTTGCCTGCTAAAACAGGCAGAAGAGTATTTAAATGGAAACACTGCCATGGGTTACACTTCAAAGCATAGCCTTTTCTGAGCTTTTGAGACTGTCTAGAAGCAGCACCACCACACCAATGCTACTTTCCTTTACTACTATGGTGTAAAATTTTCAGGAACAAATTGAAGTCAAAGCATACACATAACAAAAGGAGATTGTTCATTATATAGCAAATGGCCCACTTGAATAATCTCGGACATTTCTGGCTTGGTATCACCAGCCTATTAAATGCTCTGTGTGTGTGTGTGTGTGTGTGTGTGTGTGTGTGTGTGTGTGTGTGTGTGTGTGTGTATATATATATATATATATATATATATATATATATATATATATATATGGATCTATCTGAGAACGTCGACAAGTCAGAACGCCGACAACGAGAACACCGACACCAGAAGATCGAAAACGGAGAAGACCGACGGATCAAAACCCCGACGCTGAGAACATCGACATGGGAAAAGGCTGTGTATGTATGCGGTAGTGACGGACGTTAGGGTGCGAGTAAGGTAAGTGTGCGATTGTGATAGTCTGTGGGTTAGGGGCGGGTTAAGTGAGTTAGGGTTAGGGCGCGGGCTAGGTAAGTGTGCGACTGTGATAGTCTGTGGGTTAGCGGTTAAGTGAGTTAGGGTTAGGGCGCGGGCTAGGTAAGTGTGCGACTGTGATAGTCTGTGGGTTAGGGGCGGGTTAAGTGAGTTAGGGTTAGGGCGCGGGTTAGGTGAGTGTGCGATAGTGGCGGACCTTAGGGTTAGGGTTTGGGTTAAGGTTGTAGGTAGTTGTGTATGTGAGGTTTAGTGTTGGTTTGTAAGGATTTTGGTGTGCTTGTGTTGTGTGTGTGCTTTTTGGACCGGGGATTTGTTTTGTTTGTTGCTTGTCGGGATTATGGTGTGTCGGGCATGTGAGGTTTTGTGTTTGTGAAATGTCGGTTATGTGGTGTCGGTGATTTTGTTGTCGGCGTTCTGACTTGTCGACGTTCTCAGATAGATCCATATATATATATATATATATATATATATATATATATATATATATATATATATATATATATATATATGTAAGCAGTCAAACCCTTGTGCTGATGCCATGCACCTTGAGGTGGTATCTCATTTCTATAAGACATTTACCAAAGCTCTGCAATCACCACTGACACCAGAGATAACACTATTCATAGTAATATCCCTACTCTATTGTTTTACTTGTTTTGACCATCTTAGTTTGAGAGCACCTCATGGAGTGTAAACCTCCTTCTGTTTCATCAGATGGTCATACCACTACGTAAAACGAGCTGTGGATGTCTTTTCTTACACTCTCTGAATATAATCAACAAAGCTGACAAGGGTAAGTGTTCCAAAATTATGGAGAGCTGCAAGTTATTGTCCCACTTCTCAATGATGGTCCATCTAGTGACTGCAGAAGCTCTCTTCCTATAGCCTTCTATGGTACATCTTCCACACTCCATGAGAAATGCATCCAGCTGCAGTTCCCAAAGCATTAAACTGTTTACATTGTTTTAAACTTGCAGCATGTTTTTCAACCATCATATTGTACTGAACTTCCTTTCTAATGCTTGCACACTATTTGCATAGCTCATTATATTTAGGCCAGTCACTGTATCCAGTCTTTCTGGATCTCTCAAATTCTTTTGAGAATGTCAGGCATCATATCCTTATTTGCAGACTTGTTGCTTATAATCTGTTTGAACATTCTTTGCAGTGGTTTGCTAGCTAAGTAACCAACAAGTCTGAGGCCTTTAGATGGGCTGTCCTACCCTCTTGTCTTGATTCCAAGGAATTAAGCACTCTGCAAGGATTGATCTCATGGCCTCATCCTGTCTACTGCCTTTATAAAAAAAAACTGGGAGTCTTCTCTAGCCCATCCTACATAGAGTAGGCTGGTAGCTCCACTTTTTCCATTCTTTTAAGAGGACATTACCATCCCATCTCATATTCAAGAATTTCGCAAATTTAATCCTGAACTGAAAAATCATGTCCACGTCTTTACACAAAGGGAAGTACAAGCTGTGCAGTTTATTCACAGCTATTTAGGTCTCTCTGAGTGATCTTCCTATAACCCCTCTTGAAATAGTAAGTTCTGTCAAAATCAATAGAGGTTTTCTTGGACAGTTACTTAAATCTG
Organism: Protopterus annectens; assembly: GCF_019279795.1. Classification (NCBI taxonomy): domain Eukaryota; kingdom Metazoa; phylum Chordata; order Ceratodontiformes; family Protopteridae; genus Protopterus; species Protopterus annectens. The sequence goes on from NC_056725.1 coordinate 1,829,641,358, forward strand.
GACTTTCATTTAACATTGTCATCCTTTTTACCTGTCAAAACCTAGCCTACTTTGCCAAGCGTGTCACTGTTTACTCTGCATACATGCTATCCAGTAGTTCATAGGTTCATATGTTGGTACTAGGCTATCGGCCCTAGGGCCTGTACAAGCCTAACCATAACAATTCCCTGGATATTTCTTCCCCACGTTATTTACTTCCCTGGACCCCTGTCTAGCATGACTGACATGATCCCCGGGGTGAATTTCCTATTTCCCATCCAATCATCAAGGTTCCTTTGAAAGAGGGCCAAAGAGGCACTCTGCTTGACATGTATGGGCAGTCTATTCCAGAATCTGGGTATCTCTGGGTCAGGAACCTATCCCTCCAGCATGTTTTGTTCATTGTGATGACAAGGTTTAGATCCCTGGAGCGTGCGTCTCTGAGGGATTGGGATTTCTTTAAGTGTAGTATGTCTGACAGCTCTGGGTTTGACATGGCCTTGTATGTTAAGCAGAGATCGCCTCTGAGTGGACGATATGCGGCAGAGTATAGGTGGAGTTTTTTTAGACAGTCAACATAGGGCATCTGCTTTAGGCCTGTGATTCTTTTGGTGAGGTATTTCTGCAGCCTTTCCAGTTGTTGCAGATGTCTTGAGAGGTACATACCAAATGGGGCATTGTATTCTATAATGGGTCTAATGAGAGATGAGTACAGTTGTTTTCAGTTCTTTGTCCTCTGTATGACTTTAACACCTTCACTCACACCAATACAGCCAAGTTAGAACAAATAGCCAATGGAATTCCACTGTTCACTTTGGGCCATTCTATCAAATGTCAGCACTGCATTTCATGTAATATCAACAACTGGATGGAATTTAAATATTGTCCGACAGGGGCTCACTAATGTTACTAAGTATAACATTACCCAGATAAATGCCTCTCTGTTAAATCACTTATTGAAGGATATTTTCCTAAGTAGTTCTCTTTAACCATCATGGTGAGCCAATATTTATGACAGTCATAGCAAAATCATGGAGTAATACACTTTCTCGTTAAAGAAAAAAACAGACAAATTTGCCATCAGGGGGTAGATTGTACAATTAAAGTATGAAACAGAATCTTTATTAACTTGTCACAGTGTTTTAGCACCTCAACACAAGCCTTCAGGGTAACTCTTTATTCTTGGAGCTGGAGTTGTATGGTAAGTAAAATTGTAAGTCAGCTTTCTTCACCCCCCACATTATTTGAAAATCATTCATTAGCACTTATGTCCATCCATGCAGGGTCATGGACTTTGTCTACTTTCAGGATATTGCTTTTAACTGATTAGCACTCGCTTAATCTGTTCAACTATCATGTTAGCAAATCTGAAATTGAAATTTGTTTACCTCCCTATTCTGCTATTCCTTTTTCTCTTGCTTATTGCTATCCTATTAACTTGTATAGCCAAATAAGTTTCCTATTACTAACTTTATCCAGGTGCCCTTATACATACATTGTTGTCTTTTGGTGACAGGAACTTTGTATAATGTAGTAAATGCTTGTTACTTAGTTTTATTTAGTGCCGTGTCTTGTGGAATGAACCTTATAATTGTTTGAGTGTGCGCTCCATGGCATGTGTTCACTGTATAAATTCATTATGAATACTTGCTCTATGTCCTTCATACACTCATCTCCATACTGATTCACTGTAAGCAAAATCTGGTTTTGTTAAAAAGGAAATATTTCTTGCTCTAACTTCTAAAAATATCAATACTGTCCATCGTAACTGTCATTAATAATAAATGTGATGTACTTGAAGTTTGACTCACTAAACATAATCTCAATACAATTTCCATCTCGGAAATTTGGCTAAAGAAGAACATTTCTTTCTTATTTTATAGGGCACACTTCTACCACTTTCAGAAATAAGCAAATCAGGATTTAGTGCTCTAATCCATCAAAGCTTACCATTTGTGACCCCATGAAAAGCTGCTACTGTCCACAGAATGTAGTAAAAAAATCCATTCCTTTCTAGTATCAGCCACCTTGTCTCCTATTCATGAAAAGAGCCCTAGTTGACTGATTCAGAATAAAGTAGGTGGCAAATTCAAACTGTACATAGTTTCATTCATTCTTGCTGCCCTCTCTAGCTATCCTTTACTTCTTTAGCTTAGTACTTGAACACGTTTGTCTCTGGGTCACAAAATGTTATCTTCCTCGCAAACTTTAATCTTAACTGATATGGCCCTGTCTTGTATTTCAGGCATTCTTATTTGGAATTTGTCAGTGGGTTACCTCCCTGACAGAGCCTAACCTCCAAGCAAATAATGACACCTTCTTCGAGGTACTTCTGGCAAGAGTTTTTGAAAGGTATTGCAGAATTTCCAGCTTAACAAAAAAAAAATAATGTTTCTTATAACCTCCATTTGGTTCTTCTGGAAATCTAAATCGCTTTCTGTCATTCTAAAGTGACATTCCTTTCTTTCACAAGGAGAACCCCAACTCCTTTCCACCCTTCAAACCATACATTGCTTTCCTTTATACTCTTTGAGATCCCTTGGAAGTCTTTTACTTTTAGCACCATTCTTTTTGCAGTTTAGGAAACCCTCTTTCCAATATAAAAACTCAACCATTCCAGCTATACTGCAGTTAAAGCTGCAAGGTCAGTGTGTTATCAGAAGAGACAAATGTCAGTTTCTCATTATTATAAAGCATCCTGGATAGAAAAAAGTAATCCACAGCTTTTCAGAAAGTAAATCCCTAAGTTGTGAATGATCACTCCTATTACTGTCATTAGAAGAGAGTGTAGATCTTCATAATAATATATTCACTTGCAGCTGTCAAATTGGAGCAATTTTTTTTCTATCAAGAGGGTTACACTTCATTTTTGAAGATGTATGTGAAAGCTGCCAGCCTAGCTAGATAGAATTTTGTAAATAATTCTATGTCATTGTAAATAGTAATATAATCCACAGGCTTGTTTTACAAATGTAAAGAGAACTATATGTTATGATTAAACTATATGTTGTACTGAGCTTCAAAATTGTAACCACAGTGCACTCTACTGGAAGAAAGCTGATAAGTTAAGCATTGTATGACTGATCTTAAGCTCAGAGACAGGATGTCTGGGCCAGAAAATTATTGATTTAAAAGATAATTACTAAGGTTTTACATGTATAATGACTTTTATTGCTGTGGCTTCCTGGTTAGATGCAGCTTACTAAAAAATGTAAATTTTGAGTTTCTGTTAGCCTGGGAAAAAGAGAAGTGTCAAGAATGATGTAATGTGAAATGACTGAGCAGTACTGTGTTATCAAGTTAAGACTTTCTCAGAGAGAGAGAGAGAGAGAGAGAGAGAGAGAGAGAATGAAGCATTTTGGATTTTGTCTGAACCTGAACACATCAGCTCAGCAGCACTCTGCCTTTGCTCTGTAAGTAGGATCTTAGATCTTAGTATTTCTCTTAGAGTTAGATAGAAATTTAGCCAGATTAGTCTAGCTGTTTTCTATATTTATGTCACACTATCCTACAATATTATTTTAAAATGTTTCCTGTTATTTCTAAACTCTGTATTGTCACTGGTGTTGAAGTGATAAGTATTGTTATGTGTTTTTATTATTTATTAAATACTTTTAAACCTTTCAAATGTGGCTGTTTTGTGTAGAGATAATTTAAGCTCTAGCGTAATTACATGTATTTAGTGATACTGTACTAAGCCACTCCAGACTAGCCATAGCCCTGGGTTACACTTACTATTTGGATAACAGTAATATTACACAGTGAAATTGGTCACCCTTTGGGAAGGGCCTTATTAGTAGCTGATAAGTAGCTGGTGGCAGTGATTACTACCTTATAGCCTGCCAGGAGGGGGCGTAGCTGGAGAACCTGTGCCAGCCTTCCCCAGGAGTGTCTGTATGTTTGTATATAAACCAAATCTCAAAGTGTGTATGTGTGTGTCAGCTACTTGGGCAGGGACACAAAGCATTGGTTAGACAGAGAGGGTACTGGAGGTTTTGGCTTGACTACTCAGCTGAGATATGAAGCCTCTAGCTGTGCCAGTGGGGGGAATCTTATTGGGGATGTGGAGAGAAAGGGAGAAACCAGCCCCAGACTGACAGTGGTCTCTGTGTGCTCTTAGGGGAAATTATATTTTCCTGTGTGTGTACGTCTTATACTTCCCAATGTACATGCCCCTCACTGGTGCTAGTGGTGAGGATTGAGGTTCTTTGATTACTGGGCCAGTGCAGGGGTGTCACATTAATTGTTTGGCAGTGGCGGTATATAAACATCAAATATTAATTCATTTGATAGTGGTGAGTTCGCCACATCGCATACTAATTGGCTTGTAGTGGTGTGGATAGTGAATTCGTGTAGCTTGTGTACAGTGATCACTGAAGGTGTTTGTACTCTAAGTCAGTCATGCAGTGAATATTCAGAGCAGATCACAATTGTTTTCTTTCTTTTGGAAGCTTAGTTAGTCAAGGAGAGCAGGTAAGCATGTCAGCAGAGGAGTATGGCAAGCTAACAAGGAGACATTTGGCTGAGATGTGCCAGACTAAGGGACTGGTGCATGGAAACTTGACTAAGGCAGACATGATTGCAGCTTTGGTCACAGCTGCATCAGAAAACAGCAATCAGGAGAATGATCAGACTGGCCGTGAAGATGTATAACACTCAGAGAATGGACAGCTCAACCTTTCTGCAAAGGATTTAAAAATCCATCTGGAGGTAAAGAGACTTGAGTTGGAGGCCAGGTGTTTGGAAATGGAAGCTGTGGAAAAGGAGAGGCAGAGGCAGCACAAAAAGGAGATGGTGACTCTTCACCAGAGTCATGGAGGTAATGGGGAAGGGAGAAACTGGACCCCGGAAGCACGAAAGGTCTGTAAATTTCTTCCACTGTTTACAGAGGGGGATAATTCTGATAGTTTCATTCATATGTTTGAGAGGGTATGTAAACAGTATGATGTTGACCAAAGGATCTAGGTATGGTTCCTGACCCCCTTACTCCATGATAAAGCTGTAAATGTACTTTCAAAATTATCTGACATTGACTGTTTTAACAATAATGCTGTAAAGAATTGTTTGTTAGAATTTTTTAAGCTAACACCTGAAACTTATAGGAAAAAGTTTCATGAGCATAGAGGCAAGGCAGATGAAAGTGTGTGTGAATATGCTGTTGAAGTAAGCACTTTTTTCATAAGTGGGTGAGTGGATGTCAGTTAACCACTTTTGAAGTACTGGCAGACCTTTTGGTGAGGGAACAAGCCCTTACTACTTGGCCTGAGGACATGAGGATCTGGTTAGCTACTAGACAATGTGCTACTTCTGATGAGTTGAGGAAGAAGAGAAACCTATACCTAGCAAGCAGAGCATCACTGCACAGGAAAGGGACACCCTATGCTGCTCATGGGTCTAAAGCCACCCATGGTGGGCAGCCCAGACTGTCCGAACAGAATCTGCCAGTAGCAGGGGAAGCCACTAGTCCAGGTACACATCCAGGACATAGGGTTAAATGTTTTGAATGCAACCAGTGAGGCCATGTGGCATATATATATATATGTCCACGGAGGCAAGGTGGGGAACAAAAGGTGAGAGAGTCAGTAGTTGGGAAAGACAAAATGCCAATAGTAGGTTGTCTTGAGATAAGAGGGGTACCGAACTACCATCCTGCAGATGTCCCGATAGGGAAGAATTTGGATGAGGCAGTACTATGTCCTAATGCAGTTTCACGCAGTCAGACTTGGAGACAAGCATGTGGGTCTGGTAGCCTGAAGGAGACCCAGATAAGACCACACACATGCAGCCAGGACTGGTGAGGTGGTTACTTTAGGGGGGGAGCTACCATGTAGCATTGAGACTGAAGGTGAGCCACAGCTGCTTGTGAGTACTGATGTTTTTTTGGATAGAGTGACTGCAAAGGTAGGGGTGAGTAGCAGTACCCAGGCTAACAGTGAGGCACCACTGTCAGAGGATACCAGACTTCCTGTGGAAGGGGAGCTGGGAAGGGTTACAAAGAGATAGTTGAGACAGGCTCAGCTCTCAGACCCTACATTACAAGGCCTGAGAAAGGTAACTAGTGAGGCGCCTGATTCTCAAGGGAAGGGGCATTCTGTATACTAGGACAAAGGGTTACTGTATAGAGAGTGGACCCCTGAAGGAGGGCTAGAAGGTGAGAGAATATAGCAGTTGGTAGTGCCCAGAGCCTACCATCTGGCACTTCTAGCCATAGCCCATGATATTCCCTTTGCAGGTCATATGGGCATAAACCTTACAAAGAGATGTATTATGCAGAACTTCTATTGGCCTGGAATTTCCAGAGATGTAACAGGGTACTGCAGGACCTGTAAGCAGTGCCAAAAGGTAGGCAAGGCAGGAGAACGCCTTTGATGCCTTTGCCTGTGATTGGGGAGCCATTTCAGAGGGTAGCTATGGATATTGTGGGGCCTCTGAGTACCACAAGTTCCACAGGGAAAAAGTATATCCTAGTGGTAGTAGACTATGCTACAAGATACCCTTAGGCAGTGGCTTTGTCCTCCATTGAGGCGGAAAAGGTGGCAAATGCCTTGTTAGAGATTTTCAGCATGGTAGGTTTCCCAGAAGAAATGCTGACTGTCAGAGATGCCAATTTAATGTCAGACCTGCTGGCTTGTCTGTGGAAGTACTGTGGGGTGAAGCACCTAAAGACCACCCCCTAACATCCCCAGACCAATGGTCTTATTGATAGGTTAAATTCTACACTTAAGTCCCTGCTACAGGCATTTGCAAAGCAGTTTAAGAGGGACTGGGACAAATATTTGCCTCTATCTGTAGTTTGCTTACAGAGAGGTTCCCCAGGAATCCACAGGTTTTTTTGCCCTTTGAGTTGCTGTATAGGCATAGGGTGAGAGGACCTCTAGATTTAATTTGAGATGAGTGGGCAGGTGAGTGTGAATCCCACAAGAAGTCTGTTGTGGCATATGTTCTAAACCTCAGCTCATGACTCAGGGAACTCATGGGCTTGGCTCAGGAGAACTTGGCAGAAGCCCACCAGCAGAAAAAAGTTATGGTATAACAGGAATGCTAGAGTTAGAGAGTATGCTGTAGGACAGCAGGTAATGGTTCTCATTCCTGTCAGACACAAGCTGCAAGCAGCTTGGGAGGGACCCTACAAGGTGATAAGGAAGGGTCAGTGATGTTAACTATATGGTGGAACTGCTAGGCAGGAGGCAAGGGCACAAATTGTACCATGTTAACTTGATGAAACCTTACCATGATAGGGAGGCCCTTGTGCTGAGTACTTGCAGTGGATTGCAGGAGGAGTCTGAGGGAGATCTGGTGACTGATGATCTCTGTGAAGCTCAGACTGACACCTCAGTGGAAGGGGTAACAATGTCCCAGCAGCTATCTCCTACCCAGGGTCAAGAAGTCCGAGCAGTGTTACAGGAGTTTGGGGACATATTCACTGGGAAACCAGGGTCCACCCACCTGGTGCAGCACCAGGTGGATACAGGACCCCAAAGGCCTATTAGGCAGGCCCCTTACAGGGTGCCTGATAGAGTCAAACAGACTCTGAGGGAGGAGATACAGGAAATGTTGGAACTAGGGGTAATTCAAGAGTCCAACAGTCCCTGGTCCTCCCCAGTGGTGCTGGTGCCAAAGAAGGATGGCACCACCAGCTTCTGTGTGAACTACAGGAAATGAAATAGTCAGAGTCAGATGCTTAGCCCATGCCTAGGACAGATGAAGCCCTGGAGCAGCTGGGAGGAACTAAGTATCACACCACAATTGATCTTACGAGGGTTAGAGGCAGGTGCCCTTGACTCCCAGTGCTAGAGAGAGGTCAGCCTTTGTGACTCCTTTTGGCTTGTATGAGTTCAAAAAGATGCTCTTTGGGATGAAAAATGCCCCAGTGACTTTCCAGAGGCTGGTAGATTATATCCTACCAGGAGCAAGTGGGTTGCCCTTGCTTACCTAGATGATATTGCCATTTACAGCCATTCCTAGCAAGAGCACCTTCAACATGTTAGGGAGGTGCTGGGCAGACTACAGAGGACAGGGTTGACCGTTAAACTGAGCAAATGCCAGGTGGGCATAGTAGATGGTCTCCTACCTGGGACAAAGACTAAGGAGTGGTAGATCAGACCAGAACCTGCCAGTGGGGAAGACATTCAAGCATGGCCTGCACCTGTTACCAAAAAGCACTATCTAGGGATAACAAGGTACTACAGAAAGTTCATCCCCAGTTATAGTAACATAGCTGCTCCCCTCACAGACCTGGCAAGGAAAAACAGGCCAGATAAGGTAGTGTGGACCCCAACATGATAGCAGGCATTCCAGAAGCTTGAAGAAGCTTTGGGAGGGACCTCTGTGTTAGCCAGTCCAAATCACAACAAAGAATTTGTTGTGCCGGTGGATGCTTCAAACCATGGGGTGGGGGCCATACTTAGCCATATTTTTTCAGAGAGAGAAGAGCACCCATTGGTTTATCTCAGTTGTAGCCTCCAACCCAGGGACGAATTCTATGCAGCTGTAGAAAAGGAATGTCTAGCCATAGTGTGGGTACTGCAGAAAGTTTAGTCTTATCTGTATGGAAGGAAAGTCATTGTAGTTACAGATCACAATCCCCTAACATGGTTATACCAAGCCAGCCAGCAAAATGACAAGGTGGTAAGATGGAGCCTAGGGTTGCAAGCATATGATATGTCAGTGCAGCACCACAGTGGGATTTGCAATGGCAATGCAGATGGGCTCTCAAGACAGAGAACGGGGTAAGGTATACCCAGATAGACTGAACCCTCTCAAGCAATGTTTCTCAAGGGTCACTTGAAAAACTAGCTTGAGTTCTACAGAGTGGGGGAGATATGTGAAGATAGGTGAAGGCTGCCAGCCTAACCAGGTATAATTTTGTAGATAATTCTGTCATTAGTAAATATTAATATAAGCTACAGGCTTGTTCTCTTAAATGGGAAAAAATGATGTTAAATGTGGAACTGCAAAAATGTAACAACAGTGCACTCTGCTATAGTCCATATAGATAAGGCTGAAGTTTCTGAAGTGCCTACACCATGGCTAGACATTCCTTTTAATACCGCTGTTAGTGGGACTTGGTGCAGAGAAAGCATTCAACTGAGTAAATTGGGATTTTATGAGTAGGCCAATTGAAGCATTTACATTCTCTGATAAAATAAGGTTAATTAGGAGTATATATAAGGGATCAGAGGCACGAAATAAAGTGGGAGAGCTCCTCTCTGATACATTGTCTGAACAGAGGAACCAAACAAGGGGTATCCTTTTTCACCTTTGTTAATTGCTTTATTTTTAGAGCCATTGTATAAAATAAAATAAAATAAATAAATACATAAATTAAATAAATAAGAGACTCAGAAATTCATTCATATAACTGGTATGGTAATCAAGAAAAGTTGGCTTTATTTGCAGAAGACATTATTTTGTACCCTATAAATCCAGAAAAGGACATTTCAATGTTGTAGAACATTTTGAGACAGTTTTAAGTTTTTTTGGATATAAAATTAATGAAGATGAAAACAAAGGTTATAGTCATAAATTATGTACTCACACATGAATTGGTTCAGCAACAGTCTATAGTTATAGAGACATGATAAGGAGAAGTATTTAGGAGTGTGGATTAAAAAGGTTATGTTATGGCAGCTAAGGATACATGGGAAGAGACCTAGATTTTATGTTATTTCTGCATTCGTTATACAAGGGAAGAGACTAAAAAGAAAATACAAACACTGAGGTGGAAGCTCTTTTTTATGGACATGGATATTAATATACAAGCAGTGAAAATGTTTTTAGTCCTTTTAGTTTTATATACAGGTCAGACATACTATTAGCCAGAGGAGAATTTGTGGAAAATAATTAATAAAGAGCTGCAGGAATTTATCTGGGAGGGTTTGAGGGCAAGGGTTACATAGGATAAGTTGATACTTCCAATAGAACATGGTGGTTTAGGATTACCTAATTTGAAGGGATAGTTTAGAGTTTCACATATAAGGCTCATATACAAAACACAAGAAGAAAGTTGTAATTGAAAGTGGAAAGGGAAAACAATGAAGCAGCAGGGAAATTCAAGAAATAAGGAGCCAGTGGAATTTTAAATGCAGATCCTTAAAGAGAATAACAGCCATAAAAAACAGTATATTCATAAAATAGCAGAAAGAATTCTAAGAACTAAGCCAACACAAAAATGGAGAAAGGACATTTTGCCAAAAGGGATGATTGTAAGTAGGGGTACAGAGAATAATCAAGAAGGGACTTGAATTTGCTAAAGAACAACTGGCAAAGTAACCAATGAATTGGGCACAAATAACTTGAGAGGGAAAGGTAATGGAATTGGATGAGGCGAAGAAGACATTTGGACTGCAGGCTACAGACTGCTTTCCCTACCAAGGACTGATATAAGAGTATCTGCAAAGAGAAAAGGATAGGGAATTCTAAGTGGAAGAAATTCTCTAGTAGAGTTTTTAGTTGACTCTAGAATAGAAGCTGCTGTTAAAAAGGGTAGTTAGTAAGGCATCTAAAATATTGCACAATAAGAGTCCGTCAGAAGTTAGAAAAGATTGGGAAGAGAAACTGTTTAAGTAATTTACAAGGGAACAGTGGGAGGACATATGTATGGCATCCAGGTTTGCAACAAAGTAGAGAAGGTTTAGGAATTTTGCTTGGAAGTATTTGCACAGGTATTTCTGTTTGCCAGGCCGAATCCACTGAATGTTTACTCAGGTAGATGGCAAATGTTGAAGGTGTGATGGGGAAGAAAGAGGTAACTGGGGGTGTGATGAGTTGCCAGACTAAAAAATTCCATACAGATTATTTTGTCAAATATATTGAGTGAGCAAATGGGTGTAAGTAAGGAAATCATTTGAGCTGGGACACAAGTTGAATTGCCTAGACATAGTAAGGCCTAGTTAAGTTTAATTCTCATGACTGCGAAAAAAAAGGACTACTAGAAAATGGAAAACAAAATCTAAATTAACTGTGTTTGAAGTACTGAATTTTGTAACAGTGGGAAATTAACTGGACGTGTAATCTTTTTGAAAGAGGAAGAAGCAATTACATAGAATTGAAACTGTGATACAAAATGGGAAGTTGAACAATACATGCTGATGTTCTTTAGGAAGAGGAAGAGAATTGAGCTTTAAGGGAAGGTAAGAAATGACAAACTTATGTAATGTTGAACTGATGATAGCTTAAAAAAAATCATATGCGATGTATATTTTAATGTATGATCAGATGTTGTTAATCTTCATTCATTCATGATGGATGGGTTGCAGTTCCGTCCTTGGAACCGACTCAGCCTATATAACAAGCTTGTGCCAGCCAAAATAACTCTCGAGCTAAGATTACCCATAGTGACCCTCTCCTCATCTCCTTAGATGTTGTTTGCTGCGTAGAGTTTCAAGACGCATCAGGCCAGCTCTCAAACTAAGTGTTTCACTTTTTTTTCACTAAATATTGACCTTTTGCCTTTCTAATTGCTTAGAACTCCTTTATTCTTAGTCGTTTATACTTTGTGATACTTTCCTATTTTGTAGGTGAAATTTTTCTTTCCTTTTTACCTCACTGATATTTCTTAGTGCCATCGTTGGTACAGGCCCCTCCCTTTCCCTTACCCTTTGGTAATTTATATACCATTATTGGTATTCTTCTTCTTCCCTTTACCCTTTTTGGTATTCCTCTCATTTACCATTGTTGGTAATATAAAAAAAAAACTTTTCTGTGTGTGTGTGTAGTCTATCGTGACAGAATATCTTTCCTACTGTTGAATTGTTATTTTTTCATTACTGCCCACAGGTTTTGGAGCCCTCGATGCCGACGCCTATCTCAGTGCCAACTTTTTTGGCTCTACTGGTAGATCTTACTATATAGTTCCAGAGCCTACCCTGTGGTCCATGGCTCAAGTGGAGCTAACCCACCCTCGAGACCATGACTAGTCTGTCGGCACCGTGACCCCTAGAACAAGCTTGTCTATGGTTCTGGTTGCTTTAGCAGCTCTGAGTTCTCTTGCGGCTCCTTCCCTGGAGGTGGGCTCATCGGAGCAGGGTGTGACCCTTGTTCCGAGGTTGTCTTTCTCAGTTCCAGCTTCCATCCCTCTTTGGGTGGGCCTGCCTTCCAGGTTATGGAGAGGGCACTTGCTTCATCAGGTTCACAGTTGGCCCCTTTGGTGCCGGAATGCCACATATACATGCCTTCTGGTTCAGAGCTGACACAGTCCACTATGTTGGGACATCGGGCATGGGAAAAGCAGCATACTCAACAACAGGGCACCCTGTCTTCGGAGTCCTCTTCAGATGCCCACCCTGAAGAGCCACCCCATAAGAGATCGTGCAAGAGGAAGCATGTTGATTCCCCTGAGGAATCCCTCACCGAAGATACAGATTACGTTGAGGGGTAGGAGTCCCCACGGTCACCCCCTGAGGATGTCTCTTTCAGAGACATACTGGATATACTGAAACAGAGGAGTGACTGGAAGTCCACCAACCCTTCTTTTGTGGAATCTGTATTCTTGCAGGTTTTCCATGCTTGACCCTCTACTTCCTGGGTGACCCCATCTGCAATGAGTTAGTTAAGCTCATCATGCAGCTTGTTTGTAAAACTCCTGACACCATTGAGCCAATCCCCCAGAGACTGGACAAAATACTCTCCACTCCAGAGGATCATCCCCATTGGTCCAAAGACTTGGCAGTATACGCTATGGTGGTGGCGGCTGCCACAAAGAAAGAACTCGCAGAAGAGAGTCCTGTTGTCCATCCTCCAAACAGCGAGTCTTGGACGATGGACAGCTTAGGGAAGTGGGTTTATGCCTCATCGACCTTTGCCATACGGTTGTTGAACTACTTGGCACATTTTACCCGTCTCCAGAGAGACCGGATCACAGAACTCTCAGGAGCTTTGGCAAGAGCTGTGTCTGATGAGGTACATGACAAAGTTGCCTCACAGCTTGCCACCCTGGATTCCATATCTAACTTGTCCATGCGGTTGATTTGCCATACAACCAAAGGGAAGGCCAGAGCATCGTGTACAGGCGTTGTCATGAGATGTCATGCCTGGATGCGCTTGTGTGATTTTGCAGACCCTTTCAAGTCTTCCTTCGTCAATGCTCCCATTGATGCCTCCTTTCTTTTCAGTAAAGACACACTAGCCAGGTGAGAGAAGAATGGCAAGACCCTATCTGCTGTGAGTGTACATTTTCCACTCCCCCAACTATCCTATTCTAGGAATCAGAGAAGTGGAAAGATATGGTTCAGGAAATCCCAGGGGCCTTTCCGTGACACATGGTGAGTTCCCCCTCCCTGGGCAGAGGGGGAACTCATCAGGAAGATGCCTCCCTGAGAAAGAGGAGGTCTGCATAACCAGGGGTCCAGAGCTTCCATTTCTGGGCAACCCTACCAGCGCGCCTGAAGAGTGACCAGATTGCTTGCCTCTGCATCTCCAGGATGTGTATTACCATATAAAAATGGACAAATGCTCCAGAAAATATCTCCACTTCCAGCTGGGAGCCAATCACTACTAATTTCAAGCACTTCCCTTTGGTCTCTCCACAGCCGCTGGAGTGTTCACCCAATGTATGGCAGAGGTAACAGCTCACCTGAGACTGCAGGGATTCTGCGTGTTTCCATATCTAGACGACTGGGTCCTTACCACCCCCACCAAGTGTCTACTGATTCTCACCTTACAATACACTCAGTGGCTAGCAACCTCCTTAGGGATCTCAGTAAACAAAGAGAAGTCAAAACTAGTACCTACTCAAAGCCTAAAATTCCTAGGAGCAGCATTCGGCACAAGGTCTTGCCTGGTCACCCTTCTGCTTCACAGGCTAAGATCCTAACTCTGAGTGATACTCTCTCAGGACAAAGTCCCAGTTTGTTCAGTCCTTCAACTGCTAGGATCAATGGCAGCAACGATCACTATAGTTCCTCTAGCAAGACTACACATGAGATTGCTACAGTGGCTGCTAGCATCACAGTGGTCCCTATTAACACATCCTATGTCACATCCAATTCGCATAATGAACTGCTGCAAGCAAGATCTGAATTGGTGGATGAAGCCAGAAATGGAGTTATGGAGATGTCCCTTTTCATCTCCTCAGCCCAAGGCCATAGTGACCATGGACAAATCCCTGATGGGGTGGAGCATTTTCAGGGAAAGACAGTCCTAGGCACTTGGTTCCCCATGGAGGCCAATTTGCATATCAATGTCCTAGAACTGAGGACGATGCTTCGGGTGTTGCAAGCATTCCAGTCTGCCCACCCATTGGGCACAATTGCTATCCAGTTGGAAAATATGTCAGTCTTCTGGTATATCAACAAACAGGGGCGAACCAGATCCTACCTGTTGTGTTGGGAAACCATGAGAATTTGTCAGTGGGTGATAGTCTCCAACTGCTTTCTGGTAACAAAGCACATCCCCGGGAATTCCAATGTGATTTAGGACAAAGTGAGCAGATGTATTCTCCTGCCTCACAAGTGGTAGCAACTGAGATTTTCCATTGCTGGGGCCAGCCTTGCTGTGACCTATTAACATCCCCCACCAACCACAAATGCAGTAGCTACTTTGCCCTGATCCCCCCTCAGAGAGAATCCCTGAGGGATGCTATAGTACCCAATTGGTCCCCGGGACTACTGTATACCTTTCCTCCGATACCACAGTTTCTAATAAAAGCTGTTCGGTTGCAAAGCAAAGTAATCCTCATTGCACCCTATTGGCCCCGACAAGTCTGTTTCTCTTATCTTTGGCCTCATGTGGTTCACTGACTGTGGATTATGGATCTAACTCCAGGACTTCTGTCACATCCACAGGGGTTGATCCATTCAAACCTATCAAGCCTCAAGCTGACAGCTTTGTTCCTCCACTTCCAACAATTGCCAGACAAAATAATCTTTCTTCCCCTGCTTGAAAAATACTTCTGGCTTCCCATAAACCATCTACCAGGAAGGTTTATTACAGTAAATGGAACAGATTTGTGTTTTGGTCTCAGGGCTGGGGTGGGGATGAATAGATCCCATCTCAGCTTTGATCTGTTTTAGAGTATTTATCAACCTTACTCCATTCAGGAGCTTCAGCTTCTACTATTCGGGTCCAGTTTGCACTATCTCAAGCTTTCAAAGTGGTTTCCAGGATTCCTCTTTAGTATCTCACCACCTCTGTAAAACCTTCTTGAAAGGGGTTTTTACATATAAGGCCGCCTTTCAAAGAGCCCATTGAACCTTTTAATCTAACGCTGGTCCTACAATCTTTGACTTGTCACCCCTTTGAGTCTGCGGCCAGTTGTGACATAAAATTCTTGTCTTCGAAGTCTTTATTTTTGGTTGCCATTACCTCAGCAAGAAGAATATCAGAATTACAAGCTTTGTGTGTAAAACACCCTTACATAGTTATCCACAAAGAGAGAGAGAGAGTGTCACTTTGGACTAACCTGTCCTTTCTACCTAAGGTTGTCTCAGAGTTGAATATTAATCAATCTATTGACTTGTCAGTTTTCTTCCCAAATTTTTCAAATAAAGGAGAATATTGTTTGCATTTATTTGATGTACATAGGCAATTACACTTCTATTTGGATAGGACTAAATCTTTACAAAAATCTGACCGATTATTCCTGTCCTTCTCAGGACCCAAGTTGGGAAAATCAGTTTCTAAAGTCACATTGGCAAAATGGCTGAGAGAATGCATCTCTTTTGTCTATCAACAAAACCAAATGTGTTTAACAACTGAAATAAAAGCACATTCAACTAGATCAGTTGCTACTTCAGTGGCATTTTGTTCTAGAGCTTCTATGGATGACATTTTTTGCAGCAGCCACTTGGGCTTCTCCTCATACCTTTATCAATAATTACAGATTGGACTTGCTCTCCAGGGGGAGAGCATACTTTGGCTCAATGGTGCTCCAGAATATTCTTCCATAGGGCCTCCCAGGACATAAAGTAGCTGGGGACTCTGTCCCATCCATCATGAATGAATGAAGATTAACAACATCAGATAAAGCAGTTATGTGCTTACCATAACGTTCCATCTGTGTTGTTAATCTTCATTCATTCATGACATCCCACCCTCTTACCCCCTCCGAAAGACTCCTGGAGGTTCGGACTTGGTACTGGTTTAAGAATAGAGTTTTTGCTCAGACAAAGCTTCCGCTTTCTTTCCTTATGGACAAACTTGATCTGAGGTGATGAGGAAAGGGGCACTGTGGGTAATCTTAGTTTGAGAGTTTTTTGGCAGGCTTGTTATATCAGCCGAGTCGGTTCCGAGAATGGAACCAAAACCCATCCGTCATGAATGAATGAAGATCAACAACACAGATGGAACGTTTTGGTAAGAACATAACTTCTTTTTTGCCTCAGTCTTAATTGCTAATTTAATAAAGGTGCTAACAAAAATGATATTTTCACCTTTCTACAACTTACTCCAATAATCCCAGCAAACTTTCCACTTCTCTTTTTTTTTTTTTTTTTTTTTTTTTTAACAACCCTGAGCTATGCTTCCCAAGGTTTCCCTTTCATTTATAACCCTTTCCGTCATCTTCCTTTATCAAATATTAACCACTAACTGTATGCATCCATTGTACTTAAAATCTTCCAAGTACAGTGTCTGTCATATATGTACTGTCACTATTTTGCATGAAGCATACCAAACCAATGGAAATCTGCCATAACTGTCTCCTTATGCAAAGCTTTAAATCCAGTCATAACTGATCACTTTAGCCTTTTGCTAATATTTTTCTTGTCTAGTTAAAATCTTTGAAAAATAGATGTTATATTACACACACATTGTCCATTAGTCAGCATAACATTCTCAATAATTCTCACCATGGTTTGAAATTTTTCATTACAGTGACATATCTTTTTTAAAGCAATTAACCAAATTTATTCCAACATGACTAGTCTAACTACAGGAACTGTATTTGCAAATCTAAAAGTACATCAAATCATATACCTCACGCCTTACTTCTTTCCATATTATACAGTAGCAGTTTCATGTTACATCGGTGCTTCTGCTCTTTTACTTTTTACTTTCTGAGGTCATTCAGGATAAGATAGTTGGAAATGTTCATTTCACCATGCTTAGTAATTACCGTCCTACTTCACTATCTCAGCCACAAATAATTACAAATGTTGATGGTTTGTTTTTATTAAACGGCTCATAGAATATCAGCACATTACAACAATACTTCATACAGAGTTTACTAAACCATGTCTGTGTTTTCCAAAATTCAGACTTCAGCTCATTCTCTTAAAAACCCAAAGAATGATTTCAGGAACTGTTCAAAGACTGTCTGGTGCTTGCATACATCTTTATTACCAGTCTTTTCACTAATGAAATTTATCTGGTTGATTTCTGTAAATACATAGGAATGCTGCTTCAACCTCACCCTTTCTTTCTACAACCATATTGAAGTCTGTAAGCAAACTGCTTGGTGAGCTTAAGTAGTCTTGCAAGTTAGTAAGTGCACAAAGTCATCGCCAGAAATGCACTAATTCCCAAACATGAACATGCCTTTCTTATCATCAATCACTCTGTGCAGTTCATAAAATACAACCTAACTACAGAGAGACCTTAATGAAATTTTGCAGATTCATTCTTCTGGCAAACACTAGAACAAATAAGATTCTCCTATTCATTTCTTTCAGCATTTTCTTCATTGTTACATTTATATTTTCTGTAACGGCTTTCAACTCACCCTACTTAAAGTTTTACCTCCCCCAGCCACTACTCTTTCAAAATGCAACTGTTGTTACCTCCCTAAGAGCCAACAGTCTTGCATACCTTACTTTATGTTGGTCACACTTCGAGGTTCTCATTCTAAAAGACCATTCTACTGACTAGCTCCAGCTCTAACACTGGACCTACAGACAAACTCATCTGAATTATTTAATTCAGTCTTCTTAGTGTAATTGCTTCATGGTTAATAGTTAAGTACCTATATTATATATAATATTTTGCTTTATTGAGATGTATGTCTCTTATCTACATATAGCAGTTGTGCTTCTCAACTTTTTCATTTTGATTTTTCATTCATTCTGTGTCACTATTTTTTTCTTCCTGGCTACCCAAAGTATCCATCTTTAACAGCTACTCTCCATAAGTGTGCTTATGTTTTACTATAGCATATTCTAGTTCACGGCTGATAGCTCTGTATGCTGTCACTGATACAATCTATAACAGTATGCTGAATGGAGGTACAGACACGACTGTAGCATCTGAAAAAAAGAACCACTCCCTTCTTCTTGTCAAGTTAGAATAAAAAAGTTAAATGAAAAAATGTACAACTCCCACAACCGTCTTAGTAAAATAAAGACTTTTGGCCAGATTCAGTAAAGCCTACACGGTCCATTTACACTGTGTGTGTTTCTCACTTTGGCTCGCACACAGTAATGCACTGTTTTATATTCAATAAGTGGCTGTACACAGTGTGAAGAGCTGTGCAAGCAAGGTAAACACTGTGCATGATAATTACAGCATAAACAGCTGAACTGTATGCTAATCAACCAATCCAAGGTGGAGGAGCTATTCAACAAGCTATAATCAATCGTGTCGACTCAGTGCTGGTTTTCCCTGTGACTTCTGAAACCTGCTGGAATACAGCCATGGAAAGACGTCTACACAGACTTGGAGCTACTGTTGCTTTAATTCATGACTTTGTGCAACAGGCTGAAACCTATGCTGCTGTTGTTGCTGCTAATAGACCACAGCCAAGAAGGAGAAGGTTTTTCAGACCCCGTTTAACTTATCACAATCTACATGATGTGGAAATTGTAGAGCACTACAGGCTGGATACAGACACACTATAGGAACTCTGCAACTTCTGTTGTCCTCAACTCAGAGCCAGGGCAAACTGAAGGGAGCCCATAGCTGTGGAGACAAAGGTTTGTGTAGCACTTAGAACACCTGTTGAAGAACGCCATAATGAGGCACACTCTCAAATCAGAAATATCATAGAGTGTGTATTTGGACTATTGAAGTTGCGGTTCTGGTGCTTAGATACATCTGGGGGAGCCCTGCAGTGCAATCCATGTATGTGTACTGACATATTCACTGTATGTGCCATGCAACACAACATCATCCTGAAAAAACAGCAGGATCAGCAAGGGGAAGGGGCACACATCCCACCACCAATGACAAGTTCACCACAGCCATATGCAGGTGAGGAGTCAGTGTGGGTGTAGGCAAATGTAGGCGTGCTCAGTATACCCTCGCATTGGTTAAGAGGCAATGCACATACATATAGTAACATTGATACCAGGCAATGCTAACAATCTTTACCTAACCATGTAATGGCTGTGTACTGCTAGCATAATATCTGTGTGTGTGTGTGTGTGTGTGTGTGTGTGTGTGTGTGTGTGTGTGTGTGTGTGTGTGTGTGTGTGTGTGTGTGTGTGTGTATATAATCTGCTATATCTTTGCACTCCTTTATAGTGTGACGAAATTCTGGTTAGATTCATTGCTGATGTAGTTCATTGAATTATAGTTGAACTTCACTAGCTTTACTCTAACTTAATTCAGGAGTTTTGCCTTTTTTTGGATGTCTTTTTTTCTATTTATGTGTTGAGCTACTTTACATTCTGGGAGGGGGCAAATCCCCCTATGTAAAAGAATGTTGTATGCTGTGTTATTTTGTGATAGTTTTAAGTTACAGGGTTGTGGGAAGAGTTGGAGGGGGCAAGCAAGGCTCCCCCATGTAAAACATGTTGTGTTATTTTGTAGTGATGTCAGATTTAACTCATTTGTTTATTTTGTGATCACTTATTGTTAGGTTTTCAATGGAGATGAGAGTTATTGCTGATAATGTTGTTCAGTGTTTTTTTACTGGTTACCAAAAATATATATGTGTGTATCTTTGTGTATCAGAGGTTGGATCCCAGAGTAATTAATTGAGTCCTGAATATTGTAAAGTACCTGAATTAATGGTCCAGGTTTGCACCTTTTTATTTAGTTTATATAATCAAATTTGTTCACAGTAGATAGTCATACTATCACTTTAATGTAAAGATATATGTTGTTTATTATTGTAGGTGGTCTGTCCCACATAGAACGAGCCAGTAGTGCACATTATATATTAGTTATCTGCTGTATGGAAACTGTTTAAGTGAAGAGTGAAAATGTAGCCTGGTGAACTGCAGGTAAACTGTAATGGCAGAAAGTTCTTATTCAGTAATACTGTCAACGTCTTCGGGCTTGGTGGAGCTTTTTTTCTATTTTAGAACTCATTTTGTAGTTCTGGAAGGCATTTGGTGTAGTGTACACGTGCATGTGTATATCTAGATATATGTGTGTGTATGTATGTATGTGTGTGTATATATATATATATGTATATATATATATATATATATATATATATATATATATATATATATATATATATATGTGTGTGTGTGTGTGTGTGTGTGTGTGTGTGTATGTGTATGGATGTATATATCCATCCACAACCCCTTTTTCCCCATTTTTGCACATGGGATCAGGGTGTTACTTCAACAGTGACAATCATCTAGAACCAAGCTTAGACTGCAGGATGGCTAGCCCTGCCATATACATACATACATGCTTATATAAAGATAGATATTTATACACAAGCACATCTGTGCCCACCCATCTTGGGAACTGGCTTTGGTTTTATATGGTGAAACTTTATCTGTAATCAGTCTATAGACAAGATCTTTACCAAAACTGAAACCACTAAGAACTTAGTGGTGTGAGACTTTTCAAGAACTGTAAGTAGGTCCATCTGATTTGCTGTGACATTTAAAGGTTCTCATATTCATGTTCAAGGAAATACTGCAGGTGTTTCTGCCATAAGCCAATGATTGATATAATCATATATGTCATAGAGGACAGACAACCGTTACAAAGACTTGCTGCCTCAAACAACCTCTGTAGAACTTTCCTTACTCTGTGAAAACATTCTTGTCTTCTCTTCTTTTGACTTGAATATAATTGCGGGTTTCTCAAAAAATCTTGATAAATTCTAATTGCCTAACAGGTACTTTATTCTGATTCAAAAAATGATAAACTTTATCATATCTGAAGTAAAAAACTACATTTCACTGAATTCTGGTAATATGTGCCTTACCTTTTTAAAGGAACCCTCAATTATATTTCCTCACTAATCCTGAGAAACTAAGTCTGCATTGGCATCAACTGCCTATTTTCCAATTTGTAAATTGGGTTAGGGTGTCACATCAGTAGTGACCATCATCTAGAACCACTGTTCATGCCGCTGGTTCATTTCACTTGTGTATACAGTATTTATGTACCACCCACAATACTAACTCAGGCATTACTATTGGTAATATTCATTTCAATTTTAGCCTGTTAATTATGCACACACTCATTATGATCACCAGTGTAAGGTATGACCTTAATAGTGAAACCACCACCTTCTTATCCCAGATAACAGGCAATTTATTACCTGATCCTTTGTCTTCAGACAACCACATGCTAACATACTTCTCAACAGCAATGCTTTAGGCATAGTACTATGATTTTGTCTCCTAGATTTATATTTTTCTCCCAAAGTCAGACCTATGTATGTGTACACTGTTCATTAAATGCACAGACATAAGCCACTACTAACTATATCAGGTGTAGTATATAAAACGTTCTGTTGTGAAAAATAAGAAAAATGCTCCTTTTTCACACCCTTTGTGATTTCTGAAGGTGATTGCTATGATTTTTAATGCTTGAAATTTGAGAGTTATGCATTCTGTGCTTCTTATTTGGCCATCTCTCTTCAAGGAAATACCTTAAGCTACCATGTCATCACATCAGTCGAGTAGCAAGTGTATTTCTATAATGTCATATTCATGCTTCTGCTTTTTACAGTGGACAACTGATATGTCATGGTATTCAGAGGTGCTGTCCAGTGACAGTTATTTCAAATGTTATTTCAGTCCTTCAAGGGAAAGATGACACAGTTTATACAACTTACGCATTGCATCACATGTTGCAAATTAATAATAGTCAATACATTAATTCAAGTATTTAGTCGGAGACCAGTTAACATATAAGACACATCAGTGTTTAAAATGTCTAAATTAGCTAAGGCAGCAACCTATCATATGCAGAGTCCATTTGGTTCTTCAGCTTTATAACACCTACTTTAGAGATATTTTCCATCTCATTCCAGTAGTATAGTTGTTTACAGATTTTTTTCCCAACATCTGGAGGGTAATCAGCTACCAGTGTTTAGGTAATACACGCATATTATGTGTTGGAGTCACACCCTGTAGTGAATATAGTGGAGTTAAAACATTATGTTTTAACTTGATTCTAGATTCCCTGCACAGTACCAGAACCTGGTAAATGTTAAGATATTGGGCCCCTGCTTATAATACAACACTTGGGAACATCTTCCTTGTACTCTGTCTTACAGCCTTTCTTAAAATCTTGAGTCCTTGCACTCAGGACATGCATGCCCCTTGCATTGTGTCCCATCAGCGGTGTTAAGACATACCTGCACCCTAAGGATTCAGAGTTGTCTCTTGATGTTTGCACAGTTTGCCTATTTTCAGTTTTTTGTGCATCACTGGAAAGTTGCCACTTTTACAACACAGTTACATGCCACTGCAGTAGTCAACTTAGTGACCATTTTTCTGTTTGACCAGAACACAATGTCATTGATGATTAGTGGTTTATTCTTCTAACTCTCTGGCTTATATAATGAACACAGAAGTGATTGTCTGCAGTTCATTCAAAAAGTTGGCCAAGAAAACTCCCATTAGAGAGAACAGCACAAAATAATCTTACTGCATGTGGAAGGGGTACCACACAGACAAAGCATTTGTTTTGGGAATTTCAAGTCTCATAAAGGACCACTGTGGGCAAAACTGAAAATAATATTTTACCATGAAGTTCTACATTATCCAAAACTATCAACACCATAACTACTTTGTACTAATTTATTTATTTCCTAACCTGGAATACCTGCAGTGCCCTCATGGTGGCAGACGTGCTGATATGATATCGTTTTCTTGATAAGCTACTACTTGCTCATAATGCAGTGTGAGAGCACAGCTGATGAAATTACACTGCCCCTCTCTTGTTTTGTCAGATCACAGTTCTTGTCATTTAGAATGGAAATGATAGGTTCATAGGTGTTTACTAGGCTAATGACCACAAGGTCCTTTTTAAGCCTAGCCATGCATCCCAAATCTCTGACAAGTTCTGATACCCTTGATAAGTGTAAGCATGGGCCTGAGAGATAAACCATTTACAGGTTACCTGTTTGCAGCAGAGACATAGGTGCCAAATCAGGGATGAATTTCCAGTTTCCCATCCAATTGTTCAAGTTGTACTTGAACTGGATTAGGGAGGAACTCTGCTTCACATGGATGGGGAGCCTGTTCCATAGATGGATACATACCTATCTCTCCAGCAGGTCCTATTTATATCACAGGCAAGGTTTACGTCTTTAGAATGGGTAATTCTGGTACTGTTTGTTTTATGGATATGCAGGAGGTCCATCAGAGTAGGGTCTGACAATACCCTGTATGCCAGGCATAGATCTCCCCTCAAATGCTTGAAGGAGACAGAATACAGGGATAGGGCATTGTACTCATTGATAGGTCTAATGAATGCCAAATACAGTGGAACAATGACTTCCTTGGACTTAGATGCCATACCTTTGTTTATAAGTTGAACAACATAGAATGATTTCTTCACCACTGTAGACACATGACAATCAAAGGCTAGATTACTATCTATGTGTGTCCCTAAGTCCCTGACTACTGAGTCAGCTGTAAGGGGTGTGTTGTCAGTATGATAGTTGCCAGGAATGGATGACTTCCCAAAGGATACTATTATGCATTTCTTGGCCTTTAGTTTTAGTCCATGACTCTGACACCAGCTGTTTCTGTGTCAGCCCCTCCTGGAGAACATTTGTCAGTGTGAGATTCAGTGACGGCTCCTAATTTGCAATCATCTGCAAATTTAGTCAGCCAGAGACCACTGACATTGGCCTTGACTTCCGAGAAGTAAATGCCAAAAAGGAGCAGTCCAAGGACTGATGCCTGAGGGACTCCACTTGTGACTGGCCTCTTTGTAGAGGTGGACTCCCCAACTCTAACTTCCTGGGTCCTGTCTGTGAGCCAGTTGGCTATCCACTGGGTGACATACAGGTTTGTACCTAACCTCTAGAGTTGGTCAACAATGCCCAAGTGAGGTATTGTGTCAAATGCCTTGACCAGGTCAAGGTGGGGCAGTGCGAACGATTTTGCCCTCATCCAATTAGAAATACTGCCAGTTTTGAAAATTCTCATTAAAAGTGTCAATGACTTTTAGCCGTGATTCTTACATATGGATTTCCTGCATGTGTGCTACACCATCTATGAAGACTATTGCAAAAAGGTAAAGAATTAACTGAGATAACTTAACCTTTTGAAATATTTTGTGAGATTCAGGTCCTGTATTCCTTCACTGAGTCAGCTAGACTGTCATATTTCCTGACATGCAAAGGTCAGCTAATTAGGGAAATTGCTCTTGGTAGTTACCAAGTTTATTTACCTTTAGACTACAAAAGACTTAAGAGGTCTACAGTCCCAGATGAGGGAAGCAATGCAGCTTTGTATCACAAAACAGAGTCAAAAAGTTGTGAATCTTGATCCTGAATGTATATCTTCAGAGTGTGTGAAATAAGAGAGTTGTATTTATTTTCATTAATTAAAGACTTTCGTATGTGATACACAAAATGATGCAACAGTTAGGGAGTCAAATTCCTAATGGAATTATCATGAGATTTAATTCATCCTCAGCGTAGTGTGTACTGAAAAAGCTGACTAGGATAGAAGTACCACAAAGGAGGAAGAACTGCTATGGGATAGTGAGGGGATTATCTGCAGAGTGGGAAGGACACATTCTAGACAGCAGCATACCAAGTGTAAGGCAGTGGAAGTGGTACACCCCAGGTACAGGCAATAAGGGGCACATTGCATGGAAAGAAGGGAATGCTGTCCTGGGTGGAAGGTGTTAGGTGGCACAGTTGGCTGATGGTGATAGTGCAGTAGTTTAGCGATTGCTGATAGTATATTCTTAGTCACGGTTGAAGCACCTCATGTATAGTAGTCTAAGTGTGTGAAGCCACTTGTTACATTTGTAACGAGCAGTCCTCAGTTTTGAAAATATTTTTATTTCTTCTTTGACTCATCATAAGACGTGAAAACTAAATCATGGAACTGCACAGGGCACAAGATAACGGGTATGTTTCTGTTTCTGATTCTAGGGAAATGTAATGTTGCTTGTAGGTCGTAGTCATCCTTTACAATGCTATATCAGGTATAAAGGAGTTGTTCAGCAGTCACAAAGCTATGCAGCTGTCTACAAAACAGGAAGAAGCCACATGCCAATGTACAGAATCTTTTTTCTTGAAGATTGAATCAGGATTGGAGTAGGGATTCTAGTAACAAGTTTTCATCAGTGGACACACATTGCATGCCTTTTTTTCCATGTTTCTTGCTTTTATTTCCAGGATATACAAGCTTAACATCTCAGCAGCTGACCCTCTCACTCCCTGTCATTCAGAATATTACCATTTATCTGTCAAGAATTTAGCAGTCCGATATGACAACATTCTGTTAGCTTTCTTTTCTAGGTGACGTAAACATCTTATTAGACTGTTTTTCAAGACAAGCATATGTGCGTGCTACAAGGTTCATTTCTTTGAAATTGACAGTCTGCAATCATTTATTTCAAAACCATGGCCTTTTAAAACTTTATTCAGATCCCAAATAAATAAATAAACATTCTGATACAGCAGTTAAATTGTCTTAATATTTTTTCAAAGTTCTTTGAATTGTTTATCATTGTCTTTCTCACTTTTCTAGCTTGTCAGAAAACCTATTCTTACAATTTTAAGTAGAATATTAAATGCCTATTTTTCCTTTTAGTGTCTGGTTTCATGAACTGGCAATGCATTAAAACATTTTAAAACAAAAAGTACATTTGTAAATGCATAGGTCTATTCACAGATATTCATTAAGAAGCCATTTATAAGTGATTTTGATTTGTCCCTGACAGGAATCAGCCTACAGAGAGACAAGAGGTTATTAAATGCACACATAATATTTGAGATATAATTGTTGTAATTGTCCTTTGAGAATTTTTCCTGGCAGTTGTGTATATCCAGCATAATAGACAAAAAACATAACTACTGAATAGCTTGTGATTGGTATCTGTGAAAGTGTAGTTATAACCTGGCAGATCATTAATGAAGGGCTTTAAAATGGAGCTGTGCCTAGTTAATCAGCACCCAGTGACTCAAGATTGTCGTAGCGTCCTTGATGTCCTGCACAAAATAAGGCCATGCATTAATAAGGATTTGTCAAAAAAAGGCAGGAGTCAGAGCTTGACGTGGCAGAGTTGAAGATATTAAGATTTGCACTGGGTGTGACGAGGATGGACAGGATTAGGAATAAGTATATTAGAGGGTCAGCCCAGGTTGGAAGGTTTGGAGACAAAGCCAGAGAGGCAAGATTACGTTGGTTTGGACATGTGCTGAGGAGGGATGCAGAGTATATTGGGAAAAAGATGCTAAGGATGAAGCTTACAGGTAACAGGAAAAGAGGAAGGCCTAAGATAAGGTTTATGGATGTGGTGAGAGAGGACATGCAGGTGGTTGGTGTGACAGAGCAAGATGCAGAGGACAGGAAGAAATGGAAACAGTTGATCTGCTGTGGTGACCCCTGACGGGAGCAGCTGAAAGAAGAAGATTAATAAGGATTTGTCTTCTGCTCTTCATCAGAATAGCCTGACCTTTCTTAAAGGAGTGCTGTCTGCCCTGTGTCTAAAAGATCAGCATGTTTTTTAATCCTGTATTTTACTGAGTCACTTATTCTCCCTCTCTCACTTGTCAGTCACAACTCTGGATTAATTTAATTTAAGGTACGTTATTTCTGTATCAATATCTAAATTTTATGCTGCTCGGTGAGGCTCTTATTGTAGCATATGTGAAACTTCTGTAACTGCTTTAGTGAAACACCTTTATCTCTGGTAGTTTTTATGGCTTTAGTTATATTAACTATACATTTTTGTCTTGACACTAAAGTAGAGACAGCTTTCTCTGTGGCAAATCTTATTCCTTCCAGAAGTGTCTGAAATGAGAATTATTAAAGAGAGGGTCACTCTTGGAGGCTGTTTTTTTTTCTAGCTGGTTTCTTAAACAGAATAATTTGTTTTAAGGCTATCATCCTGAAATTAAATGATGCAGATGTTATAAGCTGTATCATAAGGAATCTTGAATACTTGGCAGTCAGCACTAGTAAATAGTCTGTCCTGATGTTTGTCCTTGCTTCCCTATGTACTTCAGACATTTGTTATTAATTTTTTTTTGTTTACACTTTGTCAATTGTCTTAGTCTCTCTAAGCCAGTGGCATCTTTTCCAGGGAAACCCAAGGTGGTGTTCTTCATACTAGAGGGAAATTTGTCTAGGGCACTGGGGAGCTTCCTCTTCTCTTTTCAGTAAGTGTCATAGGATCTTTTACATCCATCCGAGCTACCACCAACTATGGGAAGATGGGGCCTCGGTTTACCATCTCATCCAAAGACTGGAGGGTAGATATAGTTTTGTAATCTTTGTTGATCTGATTTAATCTTTTTTTTTAACATATTTTCATTTTGTTAATCCATGCAGGGGAAACATCATTTCTCCAAATATGGTTTTACAGGTTCATAGGTAGGTACTAGGCTATTGGCCCTAGGGCCTGTATAAGCCTAGCCAAAAAGGTACCCTGGCTTTCGCCACCCAAGAAAATTATTTTCCTGTGCCCCTGTCGAGCAGAGCCACAGAGGTGATTCCCAGGGTGAATTTCCTATTTCCCATCCAATCATCAAGATTTTTCTTGAAGAGCGCTAATGAGGAGTTTTGTTTGATATAGATAGGTAGTTTGTTCCAGAGTATGGGAAGTCTCTGGAACAGGAATCTATCCCTCCAGCATGTCCTGTTTATTGTGGTGACAAGGTTTAGGTCCCTAGAGCATGTAGCTCAGAGGGATTGGGATTTCTTTAAGTGGAGCATGTCCAACAGCTCTGGGTTTGACATAGCTTTGTATGTTAGGCAGAGAGTGCCACTGAGTAGGCGATATATGACGGAGTAAAGCTGTAGTTTTTTGAGACAGTGTGTGCAGGGCATCTGTTTGAGGCCGGTAATCCTCTTTGTGAGGTATTTCTGTGGCCTTTCCAGTTGTTGTAGATGTCTTGTGAGGTACATACCAAAAGAGGGATTGTACTCTATAATGGATCTAATGAGTGACGAGTAGAGGGGAACAATGACCTCTTTTTTTGTGGATGAGAAACCTTTTGTGATGAGGTGTGCCACATAGAAGGATTTCCTGACTACTGTGGCAATGTGATTATCAAAGGAGAGACTACTGTTCACCTGTGTCCCAAGGTCTGTTATCACACTTTCGGTTTTAAGTAGACTACCACCTATGTGGTAGCTCATGGGTACAGAGTTTTTACCAAAGGGGATGACAGTGCACTTTTTGGCATTGAGCTTGGCTTTGACACCAGGCATCTGTCTCAGTGAGGCCCTTTTGTAGGATGTCCACATCATTAGGAGTTTCGATTATGGCTTCTAGTTTGCAGTCATCTGTAACTTTGTTAGCCAAAGACCTTCTGTGTTAGCCTGTACTTCAGAAAAGTAGATACCAAACAGGAGAGGACCCAGGACTGAACCCTGTGGTACTCTACTTGTCACTGGTCTGAAGTAGGATTTGGAGTCTGCTACTTTCACAGTGTGGGTTCTGTCAGTGAGCCAATTTGCAACCCATCTTGTGGCATAGGGATTTATACCCAGTTTAGTGAGTTTATCTATAATTCCAGAGTGGGGGATGGTGTCAAAAACCTTGGCGAGATCTAGATAGGCTGTGTGAACCACCTTACCCTCGTTTATGGCTTTGGTGACTGCTTCAAAGAAGTCTATCAGGTTTAGGAGACATGATCTGCCTTTTACAAACCCGAATTGGGTGGGGTCCAGAGTTTGGAGATTACCTTTGTTTATAAGTTCCATGATGATATGTTCCATGTCCTTGCAGACCAAGCTCGTCAGACTATTGGGGCGGCAGTTCCCAGTGTCCGTGGTGGCTCCCCCTTTGTGGAGTGTGATAACTGTCACTATGCGCCATTCAGTGGGCACAAAGCCTGAGGTGAGGCTATGATTGAACATGGTGCTTAGATGGGGTGCCAGTTCATTCTGCAGTTCGTGTAGAACGCAGCCTGGGATGTTGTCAGGTCCCATGGATGCTATGTTCTTGGCTTTGGAGAGTGTGGTTTTTACCTGTGCAGCCGTGATTACAGGAACTTTGCATTCTTCTGGTATAGAGATGGGCCCTTTAGGTGTAAGAGGGGGGTAAAGTTAGCACTGAACCTATCTGCCAGGATGTTGGCAATATCAGTTGGTTCTGTATATTTAGTGCCATTGTGCTGTAACTCAGAGCACATTGGAGTGTTGCCATTGAGATTCTTGACATAGCTATAGAATGCTTTGTGGTTGTCTTTAGAATCAGAGGCAATTGTGTTTTCGTAACTAGGTTTGGAGGATTTTATGAGGGATCTCAGCTTCTTACTGAGGCCGACCAGGGAGTTTCTCCAATCATGGGATTTTACTCTTTTTTGCAACGGTTTCTTTCTTCTGCTGTAGAGTTTGTTTATGGCAGGGGACCACCAGATTGGCTTCCTTTTTTTGGAGGATAGCATCTTGGTTCTGTTAGGGATAGCACGATCCATGCACTCGTGTAAGTGTTTATAAAGTGCATTTGTGTAGGATTCACAGTCGTACCCGTATTGTCCGTCTGCATGGGTGTCGTGAAGTTTGCCATTTCTGTCTTAAGAAGTGTGAAGTTGGCTTTGGAGAAATTGTTTTACGGTGGCTTCCCTAATCGGGGGTGGGGGGCGGGATGTGGATGTCTAGGGTGATTAGCTTGTGGTCAGATCTGACCAATGAGGAATTGACCTCTGGTGTGGAACACCATTCGTCCATGTTGGTAATGACCAGGTCTAGGATATTGCTGCCTCTGGTGGGGGTATGGATAAGGTTATCCAAGGCGTTGGAATTTATGAATTCCAGAAAACATTGAGCAAAAGAGTTGGTACATGAGTAGTTATCCCAGTTAATGGTGGGGTAGTTGAACTCGCCCATTATTAGGGTGTTGGGTTGTACCCTAATATTTGCCAGTGCATCAAGAAATGAGGAGTGGGAATCCTGTGGCATGGTGGGGGAATCTATAGCAAGTTACAATTTGGATTGCGGTCTTGCCCAGAGTTAGTTGCACTTGGATAATCTCGGATGCATTATGCTGAACACCTAGCCTGGTGTGGATATCCTTAATGAATATGGACATGCCTCCGCCTTTAGTGTTTCAGTTCAGGTTAGGTGGCCGAAAGGTGTGGTATGAATTATAGCCTAGTAATGCAGGGGTGCTGTCTGGAGCCTTGAACCAGGTCTTTGTCACTGCACAGATGTCGATGTTCTCCATTTTAAGGAGTGCCTCAAGTGAATGCATTTTGAGATTTAGACTTCTAGCACTGAGTAGCATTACCCTCAGATTTTGCTTGCTTGTACCTGATACGGTGGTGAATTTGTCATTTGAAACTTGCCTAAAAAAGGCACTATAGGGGTGGCAAGAGCCTTAGCCACTAATCGGAATGCCAAGGGCGACAGGTGCAGGCCATCTCTGGCAAAGTATTGTGGTCTGTCGATCATGTCATCCCAGGCAGTTTTCAAAATCCTTATGTGTGCCTTGCACTCTTTCTGTGTGAATCTGCACTGCAATTATTTTATTGAAATCAGCTTTTTCCCTTTCAAAAATTGTTTTCCATTTGCAGAGAACTTGCATTACATTTGCACATCTTATGTGTCCATCATTTCAGCATCTTTCAGCTGCTTTCTGCCAACATCCCTTGCAGAAGTTTGCATGGTTTGACCATTGCCCATCCCCCCTATATTACTTAGGTGAGTGTCTGGTGGAAGTTATGACTAAAATCAAAAATAATCAATCCACCCTGATGGCTGCATTAACAGTTGTCTGACTCTGACTGTAATTGAGGAGGTAATGAATTGATTGATTGGTTGAAACAAGGCTGATGATTGGCAGGCAGTGGAGGCAAAGAGAAGTGTGGGGGGTAAATAATATTTATACATTTAAATTGTTCAACCGAACACCAAATCACTGTGCTTGGAGAAGTAGCAGAGGTACTTAGAACCTTTTCCTCCTCTTAAAAGAGACATGTGTGTAGGTATGTGTGTGTGTATATATATATATATATATATATATATATATATATATATATATATATATATATATATAGATATAGATAAGGTGCAGGTAAAAAAATAACTCGTATAGATGACCACAGATACAGCCTGCTTAATTTACCTACAGCAGTGGCTATTTGATGAGAGAAGCTGATGAAAACAGAGATGCTAAAGTTCATGGCTTTGCTCTATCCAGCCTTCCTCTTAGATATTGGGAACATACACACCTGTAGAGGTACTCAGACACACACACACACACACACACACACACACACACACACACACACTCTCTCTCTTAGTGTGTGCAAGCATCCATTGCCAACTAATCTTGTACCCATGAGCCCACCATCCATACCATCATCAAGCAAATCCAATACACACAAACATACACACATACATGCATATATACATTCATAATATGCATTTATGTACATTAAGTAACAGTGCACACTCCCAAACACTGTCCTTGTAACCCCTCCTCATACACACACACTGCATGTACATTCATACACTCACTATTTAAATGGGTTGTCAGTCTTAGCAGGTAGAAGCTGCTTGGATGTAGCCTACTTTTTTCCAATGAAAGCATAGATTAACATAGCTACATTGCCACATTCACTTACACATTTTGAGCACATATGGATCTTACATGTTGCAAATGTCTATGACTTGCTATGTTTCTTACAGATCAATGAAAAATAATGTACATTTACTTAATTTAAATGGGCCATGTTTTCAAACTATCCCTTTTATGTGTGGCTCGACAACCTCCTGATACTGAGTAGTGTAAGTCTGCCTGTGTTGTGGGTCTGTGAGTTCTATCACCATTGTTCATTACATAAAGCTACTTGCATAGATTTGTGTAGTACATAAGTCTGTGAATTACAACCAATTTGTCAATCCACAGTGGTGCTTTTCAATTTTGGGTACAGGATATTGTTTCTAAGGGTTTATGGTCGGTGATTAAAGTGAACCTATTTCCAAATATGTATACATAAAAATAGAGATCCATACACTCCTAAGGAAAGCGATTGTCCTTGTCTCCCGATTTGAGTGCTTAGTTTGCTTGGTGTTAGTGCTGTGGTTGCCTGCACAGTCCATTGCACAACCATAACAAGGTCCTAAAATGTGTTTCATGACACTAGACTTCAGTGACTTGTTCAGTATGTGGTATAATTCACCTGCGTAGGTCCAAGGTAGTATACAGCACAATTTTTGTTTCCAGTTCAGATAACAGTACCTTCACCAACCTCTCATGCTTAGCTACCATTTCTGTTACATCTCTCACTGTCACACTTTTGGCAAGTATTATATTTAGTTTGCTACACCATCATGCTTATACTGTTCTTCTGCAGGAGGGGCACAAGAGCTGGCCTTTGAACACCAACAAGCGAATATCATGTCCCGATCAGTCTAAATTTCTGCTTGCTGTTGAGTTTGTGAAAATGGAGGTTTCTGTGCAGGAAACTGGCAAACAATGAGTCCTTCTTCCCCTGCAGTCTCTCTTTCTAAGGACATAATGTTTTGAAGAAATACTTAAGCTCATGAAATAAACTTTGTTTGCATTCTTACCTTTACCTTTCTACCCAGAATCTTCTGAATGTCTGCTTTGTAAAGAAAGAAAAGAATTGCTGGGTAAATTCACCCATTAAGCATTTTCAGAGATATTTAACTTACTAACTAGAAGCCCTGTATTTAACGACTTCAGCATCCAAGGAAGATAACTGTTTGCATTGGGAATCCCAAATGGACAGCTTGTTTTGCTAGGCAGTTGGCCATCCCAAAGATATTTCTGTTGTCATAGAAAAGCTTTCATTCCTAACAGAGTCCAAGGTGGCTGTCATTCCTCACGGAGTCCAAGATACCAGACATAGCAAAGATGTTGATCATGTTCTTAACATTGACTGTTTATCAGGTTTCTCATGAGATCAGTGTATCTGTGACACTACAAATAAATTGGTCTGCCCTTTGAATCATCCGGTTCACCATATGTGAAATTTGTTTCTTGGTAGCACTCTTCATATTGAACATTTTGAAATTCCCTTCTGGTGGATTTCCAGCTTATAAGCTCCCATGTATAAAGAAGCCTACCTTGTTTGTCCATAAAAACACTGTGTTTCTTTCAAGATGCATCCTTTTGTCTTTCTAGTATGGTTTTCTGTGCTCTCTGTAATTCTTTAATCTAGAATATTTCCAGGTGCTAAAAACGTAATCAGAAAGGAGGGGAAACTGTTTATTTTGCCCCCAAGGAGTAGTCTTTTACTGTTATTAAATAAAACAAATAAAACTTATCCAGTGGACTGCAACCTGTACACTAATTTGCTATTTATTTTTACCCAGGCCAACAGAATAAGAGAAAATGTATATGTGTATATATACATGTCTGTTTGTGTGTGTGTGTGTGTGTGTGTGTGTGTGTGTGTGTGTGTGTGTGTGTGTATATATATATATATATATATATATATATATATATATATATAAATATATATATTTTTTTTTTTTTTTTCTTTTAATATGTAAGTGTAAGTTAAAAGGTAACCAGAGTGCCCAGATAAAATGCATGCAGACATTGGTGAACACGCAGGCTTCACTTAGGTAGTGAGTGGAAGCCAGCCATGCACCCTAAACCCTAGAATTGTGAGGCAGAGATCTTACCACTGAGCCCGCTAGAAGTCTAACAAACCATTAACTAATGAGATAATGTGGTTACACTGCATTCCATGCGGGTTGGGATGCTCACTCTCAAATGTGTTTCAGGAATGTACCTATAAATTGTCATCTGTGCTTAGGTCATTTGGCTGGCAATACCTACCTTCATTTAGCACTGTAGCTTGCACCCCTTTTCTGGTGGAATTATTGTATGCTCCAGGCTTTCATACACCACTGAGCCAGTATTGCAGTTACCAGTTTGATTATGCACCTGTTGATCTTCATGGATGGTGAAGTAAGAGGATGCAGAACTATCAGACTCCTGCCAGATAAGAGATGCCATATTCAGCTCTCTCCTTCCTCTCAAGGGGACTAGAGGATGAGGGCTCAGTGGTTAGTGAAACCCAAAGGAAAAAAAAATTAACAAAAATCAAAAGATGGGGTTGCTATAATTTATGTGCCAAAAATTAGGATATGTGAGTTATTTGTCTCCATCTCCTTTACCACTTTTAAGGAGTGTAAGCCTTTATAGAATGTAAGGATAGAGATTTTCCTGCTTCTACTGCAAATAAGAAACTAGCTTTGATATTTAGACATGCAGATGTTGTGAAATTTTTCATATCTATTTCTTCCTTCATTTTGTTTTCAAAGAAGAGTGCTTTGACTTTTTATTCTTATAAATCCACCTCATGCATTTTTGTCAAGATTTTTCCCCAAAGTGTTTAATGGAAGAGCTTTGAAAGAAATAATTGTAGATACTGTAATTCAAGGACAACATGTTGCTAGACCTGGTGGGACATAGCTATTGCCATTTCTTTGTTTTATTCCAGTTTGTTTTCTGTTCATTATGGATAGCATCCTGCTAATCCATGTGTTGTTGTCATTCTCAACCATGTCATCAGTTTGATGCGATAAGGCTAACGTTTTCCTTGATTGAGACATTTTAATATCTGGATAAAGATCTGAACCTGCTTTCCTCAGAGAAAGACAATGATATGCGTTCACTAGGTTTCAGAAGGAAGTTGTACCCCTGTTACACATTCATATGCCTTCACACAAATCTGTGCAAGAATTTCTTTCAGCAGATCCTCCCAAATGTAGTGTAATAATTGCAAAGTGTCTGGGAGTAAGAGTTTCTAGCTTCGAACCAATCTTGTCCACAGCCTTGTATCTACTTGAATTCAAAAGAATGCTTAAAAAAGTACAGCAGTGAGAATTACTGCTCTCCAGAAAAGGTAAATCTATCAGTATATGCTTTTTTTCCAAGATATTCACGCTCATGGGCCCTTTTCCTTTTCTTTGTGGTACTTTCTGGCATTAAAATTGCAACTATGGAGTCCATTTTGCAAAGCTTCCTTTATACTGTTTTCCAGTTTTATTTGGTCTTATGCTTTACCAGCTGTCCAAGCTACTAAGTTCCCTTACCCCTTATCCCCATCATGAACTGCTATTCTTTGTACAGTCTCAATCAGTTCTTAGGATCAGAGGAGGTTACTAGGCTAATGACCCTGGGGCCCTTACAAGCCTAGCCAAGAGTTTATCCCCAAGAAAGAAACCTTAGTCAGCATCTGTCTCCCCTGTCAATGAGGGACTCAAGTGGAACCCCATGGGTTATTCTATTTCTTCTCCTTTAAATGACTTACCTGTTTACCCTGCCATGCATGCATGTATGTATGTATGTATGTATGTATGTAGGAGTATGTTTGTCTGTGATGGAAGGACTTCCCAAATACCCTGATATGAGGATATGATTATTGTGAACCAAGACCTTCTGTTTATCATTGAGTTTACCTTCAGAATTGTACTACATCTGTAGACATGGTTG
This sequence comes from Protopterus annectens, assembly GCF_019279795.1. Classification (NCBI taxonomy): domain Eukaryota; kingdom Metazoa; phylum Chordata; order Ceratodontiformes; family Protopteridae; genus Protopterus; species Protopterus annectens. Next base: position 1,829,677,031 of record NC_056725.1, read on the forward strand.
TAGCAAATAAGGAGAAGCCTTTCCAGCAAGGGAAAGATGATGTTGCTTGTGTGTTGTTGGCTGATAAGTATCAGGTTAGACCAGTGTGCTCATTTCTGGTGACTAGTTCTCTCTAAGGGTGCACTGAGCATAGATACAGTCTAGAAAAAAATGAGAGTGAAGCAGCAGATAAATCCAAGGTCATCTGAGTTGTGATTGGCAGATTCAACTTTGTAAATGCAAGGGAGATGGTGGGACAGTACCTGAAAAGATATTGTTACAGAGCATCATGGGAAGAGTTGAAGAGGATATTGGTTGTCCCTCAAGTAAGGAACACCTCCTGGGCTACAGGGCATGTAGTATAGTATAGTTTTAAACCAAATATCAGAGGAATACATGATGAAGTAAATACTTTAAAGAAATTAATTAATGCTGTTGGATCTGGGCTAATAATAAACTAGAGAAGTGAAAAGCAATTATTTTAAACAGTACACTGAAACAGAACATTTAAGTAAATGAGCATGGGGGAAGGATCTCGTTGGGGATCACATAGAGCCTTCAAGAACCAAGTTAATGAAATCAGTGAGCTGAACCATCTTTTTCTTTGAACACTGATTTGTTTCTATGAAACAAAACTTCAATGAAATACTGATATACCCAGTTTAACTACTATCACATTTTAATTTCAGCAGTCAGTACACAAGAATTTCTCTGGCAAGGTTTTCATTTTATATGAGTTAGTAGCTTGCGATGTTTTATGTGGTTTTTCTCTTTGCAGTCTAGTAGATCCTATCTTAATATATGTTATTGGTCCCACTGTATTGTTGAGTTTTATAGTCTAATTCTGTTATGTATCCTTTGCTTCTTTCGTTGTTGTATAATCTGGCCACATTTACCATATTTTCCCTACAGGTATCTCATGCAAAGTAAATGGTTGAATACTTCTCTTAAGTGAATACACTGTTATTTCTATTTGCCTTCTGAAACAAATATTAATAATAATATGTAGCAGATTCAAGTTAAGACTGACTAAAGAAATGTGTTATGTCGACATTTTCCCATTAATGCCTTTACTTTGCTGTATTATTAAAATAATATATGTACTTTACTGAATTATAGTACTTAGCGAGTTTCATATATTGATGCATTTGAAGTTCACTTGAAAGTGCATACATGCTGTTTTATAATAATAGAAAACTGCAGGTAATAGCCACTTAATTTATACTAGCAAATGGAGGCTTTGTTTTCTATGAGTTTTCAAGACAGATGCTGATTAAAATTCAAAACTGTACAATAACTGAAAACCTAACACAATGAGTGTCTCTATTGAAATTAGAATGGAGCTATGCCAACTTTTTTGTTTCTTTTAATGGCATTACTGAAAGTTGAAATGAAAGGGGTTTCATTTTAGTGTCTTTTTGTGTAGAGCAGATAGCCCTAAAGATACACGATGTCCCAAACTAAACCGTGATTGCAGTGAAGGAAGAAATGGTGTGTCAAGTCCTGACAGTGAAATTATAGTAGCTACACTAATGATTGCAAAGGCAGTTACAGGGCAACAAAAAATGTTTTATGTTATCTGAAGTAATTTTTCTCAGTTGGATACATTAATACATATTTTGCTATCAGCTACCAGTCTTCTCATATTCTCTGAAAGTGCCATGGGTCTTTGTCCTTTTTTTGCTCAGTATGAAAAAAGTTATTTTCTGGTAGCATTAACTGAAAGGAGAACATTCAGGCTGCCATATTTTTTTACTGTTATTTTTAAGAACTTTTTAAAGTATAACCAATATTGTAAGCTAGTGGCACTGACATATTCAGCCTGGATTCAGAAACATGCCTAGAATTTTACAAAGGCATTTAGCATTTTATTCACTGAGGTTGTCAGACAGCATGCCAGCTGACCTTGTATCTTTCCTTCCCAGTGTCATTGCCCCAACCTGACTACTATAACTTTTTGCTCAGAAATTGGTGCCCCAGTCATGCATTCTGTTGTACAGTGTGGACCTCCAGCACCAAACCAGAAACCACTTTTTTATGCACTATAAATTTTCTTCATCCAGTGCTGAGATGAGATGCACAGGCTTTCAAGCAGACACAATTATGGTGCATGCTGTATTGGCCTCAGACATACCACATTGGCTGACACAGCAGCATGACTGCTTGCTGTACTTAGCTTCCCTGAGAGAGAAGACAGGCAGCACAAGTCCTCACTCTGCCCCATATTGAAGAGATGGTCACTGACAACGTCATAGTGGCCACTACGTTCATCGATGCCTACTCCCCTCCAGTCTCTGGTGTTCTCTTAATGAACATCATAAGACCCTATGTACCACTAAATTCTCTTTAGTAACTTTTGAAATGAGTGTCTGCTCTATAGAATAGAGGAATGAAGCTATGTGACCCTGGTGACCCAGCTTCATTTTGCTACCTCACTGGAGGAGCCAACAACAGAGGAAAGGAGGAATGATTTGGCAATGCCTGATTGCTTCCCCTCATGTGTCAGGGGCATGCTTAACGTCACAGGCTCTGGTGGAGATCAGTGCTGTTGATGGGACTTGTGCTCAGGTTACAGATGGGGGGGTGGATCTACAAAGCGACATAACTTGTCATACTGAGTTTCCACTCACCTCAGCAGTAATCAACTCCTCAGGGAGAAGCCAGATCTCTGAGAAAAATTCCATTGTGGTACATTTGATATTCCAGTCAGAAGAGCTCTTATGTTCTTCCTCTTCTTATTTGCTCATACCTGACTTGCTCAGCCAGTTTTGAATGATAAAATCCCTTTGAAACCTGTTCTTAAGAATAGGAGATTAATGGTGAAATAAATTTTAATGTTTTACTTTTAGCTAGTATTTTTATATCTGCTTACATTTATAGAATTAGATACATGCTTATTTACATATATTATTCATGTATATTGTAAAGTTTTTTGCTATGAATAGGAAGTGATGTCAGCCCTATTTCCTTATATAATGTCAGCTGATTTTATTGAATGATTGTTTGTTATGGTTTGAAGAAGCCCTAACAGGGTGAAAGCTCTTACCAATAAACAGCTTGGATTTTATTTGAACCTGGTCTGGACTCATTGCTTGAATAAGCTTTTCCATTTGCTGCTTGAATAAGCCATAGTAGCTGCTGAATTTATGCTGACTTGCCTTGCCAGCCTTGGTTTGCTCCTGTGCTTCTTTTCTGGATTTATAACTTATAAAAGATTTTGATTTAGATACTAAGGATTGGTTATTACATCAAAGTATAATAGCTCATTCTCATGATCTTTGCAGTACTCTTAGTACCTCATTCTTTAAATAATCCCCTAAGTTGATAAACTATTTATATAAAATTATATACAGTAATTCTGAAATTGGAAACCTAACCTCTAAATTATATAAAGTCTTAATAAAATATAAGACAAAACCTCAAGAAAAGTATTGGAATCATATTACTATGGATCATTATTCTTGTTTATCCTAAGAGAATACATTTCAAATCTTATCTGAAATCAAGCTTACATCTTGGTCACAATATTGGAGTATATTTACCTGGACATTTTTGTATAGAGCATTTGCAATGCCAAATAAGCAAGCTAAATTTGGTAAAACCAACAATAAAGCTGATTGGACACACATGTTTTATAGCTGCTCTCTGTTAAAACAGTTTTGGAATGATCTAGATGATTTTTTGAAAGCTCTGTTTTATGATTCCTTTTCATTATCAAAATCCTTAATTTTATTTAATGTTAATGATGGCATTGCTTTAAAGCAGGATAACTTATCTTTACTTTGGACTATATTAGCCATTGCAAGGAAAAATCTAACGAGAAAATGGAAATCATCTGCTGCACTATCTTTTGCTGAATTTTTATCTTTCCTAAAAGAAACAGCTCATAAGGAAACCAAAATTAAAGAACTAGGAATTCATTCTAAGCCTTTCTCAAAAATCCTTGGAGGAAAGTGTTATCTCTCATTGCCATTCTTCAATTGGATCCTCACTCTCCATAACGGGAAATAAACATTGTCTTTTATTTTTTCATTTACTCATCTAGCACTGTAATGTTTTAAATCTTTTAGGCATCTGTATATATTGTAAATAGTTTATTTAGTTAAACAATAATTACTTCTGGTTATTAACTATTATTATGTATTTATTATCTTAACACAAAATAAAAAAAATTGAGTAAAAAAAAAAAGAAAATTATTGGTAACACAAAACCTGTTCTAGCAACTTTCTAAGAGCAATATTTAAAAGCAGTCCCTATTTTCCTGCCTTTGTCCACCGATTATTTTAGACTTTGTCCAGATTTCTTGGTCTAAGAAGTTGAGAGATATGCGTTGAAAACATTGTGGCCAAGACAGACTAGTGTCTAGTTCTCTCCTGCAGTGATCCCCAAACTACCACAAATATCCTAAGAACTATGCTGTCACTGATCCAGAACATATGATTTCCTAATATTATACCTCCACAACCAAACCTGATGACTAACAAAATTAAAGTCCCTACTGCATTTTAGACATAAGGCTTGGAAATCTTGGAAAAGAAGTTAACCCCCAAAAACAAGTAAATAAAGCTAGAAGGCTCAAATAAAATAACATGGTTAACACCACAATTAGCTCATCAAATAAAAGGAGGCAACCATAACTTGAAAGATTGGAAACAATGACCTTTACAATAATAATTACTTCAAGAATGTTAGAAAAGGTCCAAGAATTAATATAAATAAAGTCAAACCTTATTACTGCAGAAACATGCAACAAGCCTAGAACAGTTAACTTTAACATTTCCAGAACAATTTGAAAAAAAAAAAACTGGCAAACTGCAAATATATAAAACCTTAACAAGCATATGGAAAATATAGGGCATACAACATAAAATATAACTCCCCCATCGTCACCATTGCATATTCACCAGTACCACCCCCCAGCACTTTAGTAAGCCACTACACTCCTAGAAAAACTACCCTTATTTCTACATTAAAGCCATAACCAAGAAACAAGTTAGGGACTGACGTATGGTATACCTAACCCCTTTAACAGTCATCATTACATCATTCACTTTCTAATCTTTAAGCTGGGACTGTTGCCACTACTATCGCCACTTCTCTGTATATTTAATCTTTCCATAACAACATCCATTCCTTGTCTGTTCAAGCACACCACCATAATCCCCCTACCTAAGGTGTCATCACCAAAAACTGCTGATGACTATCACCCTATTGTCCATCTAGATCCCATAGCAAAATTACTAATAATATATGAACAGATTTTTGAATGTCCCATTCAGTGTGATATCCTATCCTCCAAATAACATGGTTTAGGCCCAAATATAGCACCAACACAGCATTTTTTATCTTCAGTAATGACATATTCATGCATTTGGTTCCAAAGCTTGCTAATGCTTTAGTAATATCCTATCAAGTTAGACACCTGTCATAAAAATAGACTCCTCTACCTTCACCAAAGTACTGTTTTTCAAAGGTGTTCACCATTGCTGAGTTCTTCATTGTTAAGCCTTTAACGTTGTATCAGCAGTCCTCCATCAAACACCCCTCCACTCCTCAGTCTTCTAAGGGTTTGACTCCTTCCATCATACTTCACTGCATCATTGACAGTACGCTTACACTCAGTTCATCAAAAATAAAAAAAACATGTTCTTTGCGACAAAACAAAAACTAAGCAAAGGTACCCCACACTACAAATCAGTGGACCACAACAATGCCACTACTGAAAACACTAACTCATTCAAATATCTGGGATCCTTCTCTTAGCTTCTTCTTACACCTATACAATAGAAGAAGGAAAACAAGTCAACTACTTTCCTGGGCTACTAAAATATCCATTCCCGTTCGTCTCAAAACCATCCACAATATCAATATGAAAAGGTATTTTACCATCCCAACATGAATACGGCCTTCTCTTAATACCATATGCTCTCAAAAACAAAATCACACTCTTTCAAACCGGCTTCCTGTGAAACAAAGGGAAGACCTCCTCATTGTTCAATCTACTACAGAACCAAAGTTCCTCACCACTAGCTTCCTAATTAATGATTCTCTCCTGCTTACAAGCTTAGAAACCTTGACTCTTATAGCCCCCCCCTAAACAAAACTCCACTGCACAAACCACTGCTTCTCTGTAGCAGATCCACACTATCCTATTACCCAAAATTCCATTTTCAATTGAAAATGTGTCTCCTGAAAATGGCAAAATGCTAATGTAATACCGCAGATCACATAATCGAGACATAAACTCCCACTTGCTAACAGCTGTATCACCTGTACTTTAATTCATCCTTACTTAAACTTTTTTGTTATGTTATTGCAGTGCTGTAGTACTTCAAACTCTAGGTCTGCATTTTAAGCAATCTCTGCCATCTATATATAACCCCTTTTAAAAGCCATTTTAATTTGCCTATAATTGTATGTCACAATGCAGTGTGTATTTTATAATCCTGATCACCTATCTCTGACTCTGCTAAAAATTTCATATATGTATTTCTCTACTACTGTATGTAATTCTTGTATATTCTCAGTAATTGCATAATACTGTATCTTTTATCTCTTGAAATGCATCCCTGTAGTTGTCAAACTTTCAAGCTTTCTTCAGCTGAAACTGGAGTTGGTCATTTCTGATCATTGTTGTACCCAAATTTAACAATCAATAAATATATAAATAAAGTAAAACAAGTACTTGTTTACAACAGCATATTCTAATTGCTGTCAGCTGGCTAAGCTGTGGGAGTCTTATGCTAAATTCAAAGCTAAAGTTAAATGTTGTTTAGAGCCTTGGCTGTTTGGAATCTGTCAAATACTACAACCTGTTCCCTCTATCTGGACCATTGCAGAGCACAATTATAATCCTCTGGAGACCAGTACATCCTTTAAATTATTAGGCATTTTCTTGACTTAAAACCCTAAACTCCCAAACTCGCATCCAAAAAATGCAAAACTAAAATTAAACATGCCATCTTTCAGTCATGGAAAATATATCTGTTCTTATCTCCATCTAGAGGGAAGCTATCAGAAAAGGAATCCTCATTGACCAGGTGGAATATGGCCTTCCAATAATACCGTCTTCTTCACAAAATAACCTTATCCGACTACAAACAACCTCCAGTAAGATGTTTTGCTTCCTTTCCCCAACCCAAAGAAGTAACACCACTGCTTATTTATCAAACAAAGTAAACCTACTCCAAGTTAAGCAAAGGGTGTTTCTTTTTATCTCCCCCCTATTTAAGCTACTAAATCCCAACTCATCCCCTTGCTTGGGCAAGAGAAAGACTGTATAACAATTCCACATCCCCAGCTGGTACTCTGTCTTCATATCCCTATACAAACAAAATATGTATTAATCACAGCTTCTCAAATTTTGGATCCAAACGGGGGATGAGGACTATACCACCCACCAACAGAAATACTATTAACTTTCCAGAATTCAGAGAAAAACTTAACATGAAAAGACATAGAATGTCACTACCTTTAAGATACAGAAATAACTCAAATTATTCCCAGGGCCTTCTAACTCTCAACTAAGTATAATGTGGTCATCGATCACTGAAGAAATATAATGCGTGTCTAATGTAAATATCTGGTGTAAAATATATTTCATGTGATCAGAATTATAGTTTAGTATCTCAGCAATGCCTACCACACCCTGTGTTCATAGGGTAATTACTCCACTTATAAATTTATATATTAGCATGCTTTTGTCTTATCTGCATAATCGTATAATATATATGTTGCTATATGTATTGGACTACTGCACATCTGAAAGTATAGAATTAATGCTGTTGCTTTTTGTTTCTTGTGTTAACTATTGGAATAATGTTTTCATTTTTTGTATAAATTGATTTACTTTATTTCAATAACATGTTCTACCAGTATGTTTGTATTATTGCTTACTTTGTTTTCAAACCCAGGCCGACCATGAAATAGGGCCTTCTAAATTACTGCTTTGCACATATGTCTCCCCAAAATAATTGGGGAGGGGAGGTAAAGGCCCAAAATCAGGAACAGATTTAAAATTGTGCTCTTATAAATCTAGAAAGTTGATAGAATAACACATTTTCCATTAACATGCATTTTCTGAACGATGTGAAGTCTGAAACTCAAATGTTTGTCATTATTTAGTTACCTCAATCCTTAATGAATTGACAGAAAAAAAAACATTTTAAGTGGAACAGATCTAACATGAGGGGGAAATCAGGACATTCTGCGGAAGTCTGGACAATTGAGAGTTATGCTCTACCCAAGTCATCAAGTTTAAATAAAATACCAATCTGTGCTGCTGCTGTTTGGTACTTTGATGTTATAAGATAGTTTTTTCTTGTTAGAGTCCATTGTAAGTAGTGAGTATCTGTTGATCAAAACAGGCTCTGCTAATTCCAAGGAAATCTATCTAGAAGTCACTGAATTAGATGCTAGAAGAAATTCTCAAATATGTTCAGTGCCAACAGTGGTATGATGGTAAAATCAGACTTGCAGAATAGGTTCTGTACATAATGGTTATTCAAAACAACTAAATCCTGTGTAGTATTGTGATAGCACGTTCAAACCAAAGTTACTGAGCGAGATCTGATAATGTAGAGATCCTAGTGCAGGATAGAGGAACGTATTCCAACAGACATTAGGATCTCTTGACAGACTGAACTTTCCCAGGCTAAAAAGTCAATGCTTAGCTCCAGACTTTCAGTGTTAGTGCTGCAACAGGTAGCATACTCACCTTTGGTGCAGAAGGCTGTGGGTTCTCTTCCCACATGAGGGAGATGGATTGCTGATACTGCAGTGCAGCATAATTAAGTGCTGGACCCCTGAATATGTCATCCTTTGGATGAGATGGTAAGCGAGGTTCCACCTGCTTGAGCTGGTGATAGCTCAATGGATGTAAAAGATTCTGCAGTAAGTTCCCCAATGCCCTGGCCAAATTGCCCCTGTTGGTATAAATACGAGTTTGGGTCTCCCCTGAAAAAAGTCCAATAGCCTAGTGGAACTAACCCATTTAGCAAAGGGTAAATAAATAAAAATAAAACAAAAAAACTTCATCTCTAGGTTTCTTTTCCCACTGCAAATAAAATTAGCAAATAAACTGGCTTCCAGCTTCTTTTTTAAGTAAAGTTCATATTTGTTGCAGTGTTTCCAGCCAGAATGACTGAGTCTGTTGACCTAACCACAGTCACAATATCCTGTGTCAAAACATTTGCTTGTGAGAAGCACATTGCTCTCACAAGGACTCAGGACTGCAACCATTCATATGGCCCTTTACAAGAGATGCTACATGAGAATGCTCTGAATGAACAGTAGAGTGGAAGAGTACAGTGAACGGTAGAAAAAGATTCATTGCTGACCATAGTCAGAATCTGACACAAATGCAAAACTCATCTTAGGTGGGTGGTGCTGTCTGACCTCATCAGAAAGTAATGTCTGGATAAGTCCTGACAGCCTCAGTAACAATGGATGCCTCATCCTTAAGATATGAAGGAAGATAACCATTTTCATGACCATTCTGTGCAGTACCTCTGGTTGGAACAAGGGAAAAACTGCATATAAATGTTACAGGTTCTCCTAGCATTCTACACACTCCAGCCCTGTCTTCCACCTGGACATATTTACACCCAAACAGACTGCATTGCAGTTGTATAGTACATCAACAAGAAGGTGAACTTATTCATACTCCCTTTGCAGGGAGGCTGTGAGAATATCCAGTTGGGTCTTTGAGAATCATTTCATATCATCAGTCAGTATCTTGAGAGAGTCCAGGTCATTAACCGACAAAATGAACAGGCAAATACTGCCATATAGGGGGTTCTTGCCGCCTATTGTGACATACATTAGCTTATACATTTGGAAGTGGTGTGTGTGTGTGTGTGTATGTGTGTGTGTGTGTGTGTGTGTGTGTGTGTGTGTGTGTGTGTGTGCGTGTGCGTCTGCGTCTGTGCGTCTGTGATTTGCTTTCCTTGTAGCTAATGCAAAATGTCCTGACTTTGTTCCAGGCCCCTCAGGGCACCCTACTGCCAAGGATGTCTTAACCCAAAAGTAACTGAAGAGTCTGCTGTATGAGTTTCTCCCTATCTTGCTAATTAAGTGTCTTCTCAAAAAAATAGTTGAGTAGCAAACTGATTCTTTGGCACCCCAGTGGCTAAGACTGGACATAACTGCCTAGCTGTCCCTTCTCTGAGTCTGCCTCAGCATCTTTTACTACTGACCTAGTCATCTGGCAAGAGGCAGACCGGCCAAAATACTTTCAAAATTAGCTTCTCTAATACCCTTAACTATCCGTGACCAGGAATTCTCAGACAGTGTAGTCTTCATATTTTCTCAGCCCAGTGCCCGTGTTAACATTGACTTTTTCTATCTCAGAAATATTTGGCTCCAGTCTGTTTCTCTTCAGGGCACACCTAGCCACCATCTGAAAAGTCCATGAATATGGCAGTCCTTATAAACCCTGGCAGCACTCAAAATATTTGCCAGTGCTTCATTTGTATGGAGATACTGTCTCCATCAGTATGAGACCTGGTGTCACGGTCTGATATATCTTTCATGCTAGAAAAGTTCACACTACTGATATTCAGACTAGCTTCACTGGCAATGCTGAAGTACTTTTTTCGGAAGATGCTGTTTCTGATCATCATCATTACACCCAGACACATATTGGAACTTCAGGCTCTGCAGGTACATCCCTTCGTGTCACCTTGCATAAGAACATAATTTCTGGCCCTGGCAGTGCATCCTTAAGGTTACCTTCCACATGTAAAGGTCCCCCATGTGTTCTAAACTCTCATTCTTGACAGAGGTGACCACAGAATCTAACGTCTTTTAGGGATTATACTGCTTAATGTTTATCACTCAATATACAAACAAAAGAGAGTATGTGCTGCACTGCATACTTATGTGTAGCTAAGTTTAATTTTACAAAAACAAAGCAGACTTTTTTCCTCCTTTACCAGGGCAGATAGGCAAGGCAAATGATCAAACAGTGTGTTTTGAAATTACTCTAACTGCATATTGCTCTGTTATCGGAAATATGGGAACAATTTTAATGCCTCTATAAATGCACATTACTCTTGAGCAGTGGCCCCATTCATGGAAACAGCCCCTTTGCAGCATTTGTACCACAACAACTTGGTCTTCTCTGTACACCTTTGATAAACACTATTAGTCATATGCAGCCTCCAGATCTTCTGCTGGGGTAACTGCGAATAAAGGAATATTTTCTGAGGCATCACTTGAGGCCATGTTGGAAACTCAGTTCTACCTATCCTGTAGTTGGGACTTTACAGTAACAGCTATAAAAGCTATGGGTGCCTTCTGTTACATTAGATGTCTTAGTAGTACTCTGGCTGTACGAATCACTACATTATTTACACTGTGTGCTTTTCCAGTACCCCAAGAGCTGGAGGCTAAAGAAGATGCTAGACATTGGGGGGCTGATGAGGATGGGATTCAACAACCTGGGAAAATTCTGTCTACTGAGAGAGACAGAGATCCTTTTGCCTGCAGCAAGCATTCCTACCAGCCCTACAACAGGCGCTCTACTTTGAAATTTAGCATTATGGAAACTGTTCATAAATCTAATCTCTATGCATTGTGCATGTAATATTCAGATTTGGATAAGTAAGTATAAACTCATTGCACTCAAGGTAATCACTAGTATAGTGCTAGTTTGAGCCCTAAAATAAACAGCACATATCTTGTAGTAGTTATGTAAAATAGTGTTCATCTTAACTGAATTCAGAATTAAAACATTGCTGCAGAGCAGTGTTAGAACTGCTTGGAAGGACATGTTCTTTCCCAGCCTTCAGTATAAATGTGCAGTGAAAGCTCATTGGTTGTGACCTTTACATTTCAAAGGTAAAATATGTTTTGCTGGGAGGAAGCATTTTCACAGCAAGTCATTGCCAACTTGTGTTAAAGAATGAGCGCAGTGAAAGCTCCCAAGGTCATTCATCCTAACTCACCTTGATTTATTTGAATGTCCACTGAATAGTAGCTAATATCTGAATGAGCAAGTTTCTAATAGTTTATAGCATCCATAAATGATCTGTGTAGCAGGTCAGGGAATCATATAAGGTCACAAAATAAATTTCACACAACCCTTTCAGTGACAAACCAAAGAAAGAATTAATACATATCTGAATTTCAACCTGCCTACTTGTAGGAGCCAGTGTAGTGCATAGGCTTTTTGTACTGTGCTATGGGACTATGGGATCATTGTACTGTGACTAAAACCGAAGATGTAGACATTTGTTAACCAGGTAAGTTAGTTCCATTAAGCCTGTTTATTTTCAGCAAAGAATGGAGCTTGTATTCAAACTATTTTGCAGTAATTTGGCTGGGGCAGTATTACTGAACAGTAGGTGGCACTGTGAAGTGCTATAGTACATAACCATACGGAAATGTTTTAAAGACTGGAGGTGTATGGTGAAAATGTAATTAAAATGTATTTGCAGTTTGGTTCTTCTGATTTTCCAAATTAAATACTGTTTTATTTTTGCTGTTGTATCGAATTTCCAAGCAAAGGGCTCAGACTCTTGTTTGTTTTTATCATTTACAAAGATACCTCTCAAACCCTTAGTGCAAGAATTCTGTCCAAAGTAAATAAATAGTGGGAGGGCAAAAGCCCAAAATCAGGGACAAATCTGAAATATTGTTCTCATAATCTTAGAAAATTGCTAGAAAAACATGGAACATGGTTTGAATTAAAATGCGTTTTCTGAAGAATATGAAGACTAAAGCTCAAATGTCTGTCATTATTTAGTGATTTTCAGTTCTTAATGATGTATTAGAAAACCTTACATTTTATGATGAACAGACCCAAAAAAGGGCAAAAAATATGAACATTTTTCAAAATTCTGATCAAGTATGATTTTGAACAGAACTGCTGCAGTTGCACCTTTTTCAGTCAGGAGTGAGCCAAGCAGCAGATGCACCGATTGTCATGAAGTGCATAAAACTGCATGTTGATGTGATGCCATTAAGTTGTAACTACATTCACAATTAAGGCAGTAAGTAGGATGAAGGCAGCATTCTTCTAAGTACTTCTGAGATTTTGCCTGGTGACTTGAATAAACAGTGAGCCTAGCTAGCCACAAGCCAGAGAATGAAGAGACACTTACACAAACAGTAACAGATTGTAGAGGAACTGGTACATCTTAAGTGACAACATTTCTTACAGGATGCAACTTTTCAAAATGTGTGAGGTGTGAAACCATCCCCTGACAGCTACTTGTTTTGGTGTCAGCTCTTTCTGTCATTCTCCCATTTTGTGTTAATGCACATCTATTGAGAGCCATGGTAAATTTTATCCCCAATACCCACTACAGTTTATACTTGGTTACTGAATATGCTTTTATCATGATATGGAATAGTCATGCTGCACAAATACTGCCTCCTGGAAAGATGTGCAGAATTTGGTGTAACAGGAAAAATCTATTGTTTTTAGATTAGATAGTATTACTGAAGCGACAATTAAGACAGAAGTTTATAAGTGTTATGACTGTGCTAGTCCTATAAGGACGGATTAATGGACTGATAGGGTAGGAAACTGATGTTTAAATGGCTGTAAATTAAACATTGCAACATACTGAAATCATTCTTCACTCATTTTAGTTTCTCCAAGTGTTTACCTACTTCTCTGATTCCAAGAACAGTGCTAATATTCTTGCAGACAAGTTCTCTTACAGATTCACTCTTCCCTCCTGCTCTGCCCCTTCATTCTTCCTTACCCCCACCCCCCCATGATCAATTTGGTCCAAGTCCTTTTGGCACTTTCCAAACATAAAAACATTGCTACTTGGATGTCTACTGAGAAGCATTAAGTCCCATCTAGGAAACCCCTTCATAAACTTTTCAGCATGGATAAAAGTGGTCCCTCTACTGTCCCTGGGAATTACAGGCCTGTTAGTCCTACTAGTGTTATCTCTAAGGCTATGGGATGAATTTTAGCTAAACTAATATGCAATAATATAGGTGACCTTATCTCTCTGGATACATGCCAGTTCAGCTTTGTAAAAGGCAGATTATTCCTGCTGAAGCTTGTTGAGATCTTTGAAAGGGTTACTGAGGCCATGGATAACGAGCATACAGGCCACACTCCTTATCCAAGCCTTGCCAAGCCCTTAACACTATATTTTTACCATGCTGGAATTATTGACCAACTCTCCCAACTCAGCATTAACCTATACGTAGTTGAATTGGTGTCTGTCTTAACAGAACCCATACTGTTGAGGTTGAGGGTATTTGCTTTAGACAGAAGAATGTCAACCAGTGGTGTCCCATAAGGCCCTGCTCTGGTTCTCCTCCTCTTTGGGGCCTGTTTTTGTGACATAAAAGTAGATATCATTGGACTATGACTAACCAAGTTTGCTGATGATTGCAAAATGGATATGGTTATCAAATCTTATTCCAATGCACAAATGAAACAAATAATTTCTTGGTGCAGTAATTGTATGGTTACCTTCAAAACCAAAAAAATTTGCATAGTTTCCGTTTGTAAATCTAGCATCACTAATGCCTACTGTGTAGCTAACATTTCATTTAAAGTTGACAGTCATCAGAGTCTTTGGTATGTATGTTAACAGACTCTCCTTTGACCACCATATCTCTGCGGTGGTTAGAAAGTCCTTCTACCGTTTACAGCTTATCTTTCTTGGTATCTCCTCAAGGTAAAAAGAAGGGTCACATTTTCATTCTGTATAGTTTCAACTACTTAAATCTTACTTTACAAAACTCATATCCCTCTTTCCATATTCTGTACCATCCATATAAATACTACACCTCAACAGAACAAAAACATCTTGCTTATCTCTGTGTGTGTTTCTCTATTTCCAGTACCAGTCTTTAATTTTCTTTTGCTTTAACAAGTGAAATGTAGCTGAGTTTTTTCTGAATATTTACACCATATCTCCCTTCAATAGGCAAATTTAAATCTGACATTTATATGCCTGATTATATGTTACTCACACTATCCTGTTAAGCAGCCCCTCTTCATCTTAAATTCATTAGAAAATGAGTATGACTTTGAGTAATATTCTGGGGGGCTGTGGCAAAGTGGAATGGGATATATATAAAACTGCAGACTCTATGTGCATATGTGTGTTTTATCATTTCACTTGGTTGCATACACATACTCAGTTTAGTTGACTGAAAACAACAACAATATTCACATATGTATACATGCATCTTTTTCTGCTTATAATTAACCTTCTCTTCATCCAGCTTTAGATGTCGGACTGTAGATCATGGGTCAGTGCTACTGTCAATTACTGTTGTTTAATTAGATTTTTTCCTTCCTATTACTCTTAAATAATCAATGTGTACTATATATACAAAGACATATTAAAATAGAGTCTCTGTTTTATCTTTTCAAGGCCAGCATGGCAGAGGTACTGATTATATGATGTGGCTAAAACTGATTTATTTATTTTACATTTGTTGACCGGGATAGTCTAACTACATTTATGTTCATTTTCAGTAGAGTCCCGGGGAGATAAGCTCCAAGAGATTACTAGACTACTAGCATACAGGTACTAGTTGCTATACAGTTAAATGCTACAAATTTTAAACAGTTCAGGAATCTTCACAGTTTATACAAAAAACATGTTACAAGCATTAGATAAGATATTTTAGACTTTATGTACAAGACTTCATTAGTAACTAAAAAGTAATTGTTAAACAAATACATAATTCAAGTTTGAACAGTTCAGCAATGCTCACAGTTTAAACAATACTTGTTGCCTGCCTTAGGTAGGATGCTTTAGAATTATATGCAGAAGAATTTAACTAGGTATTTTAAATTATCTGTATTAGGATAAGATATGTTTTTGCCAAGGATAGGCCTTGATCTAAAAAGACGCAGATAGAGCAGGAATTAGGTCTTAAGAGAGGGCATTTGGGATATAGTATGAGATTAGTCTGGATTTGTACAGGGACATAACCAATGGGTTTTAAGATAGAGTTTCAGATTGTGTTTAAAAAGTGTAAATGAAGACAGTGATGTAAGTTCATGGGGGAGTTGGTTCCAATACTTTCCAATTGCATTTGAGAACAGAGCATCTCCTGCCATGTTATTAGATTTACATGTTGATAACAAGTAGCTTATTAGATGAGCGTAAAGTTGAAAGGTTGTTATATTGAGCAATGAGACTAGCAAGTATTGGGGTAATGGTAGGTTGGAAAAGGGTTTTGTGCACAATGGTGAGTTGTTTAAAGTGAATCTGATTCAGAAGCTCTAACCAGCCTAATTGTTTCAGATTATGGCAGTGATGGGTCCTAAAGGTGGAAGCAGTAGCAAATCTGGCAATGCTATTGTAGGCATTGGCTAGCTTGTTAAGGCTATTTTTTGACAAGTTAGTATATATGGAAGAAGCATAGAAAAGTGTGGAGATAAGGTGGGAATAGGCAATGGTGGTTCTGGCTAGTGAGGAGAGAAAGGGTTTTATCCTATAGAGGGAGCCTAGTTTCCTGTTGACAGTTTTTATGGTATTGTTTATATGGGTTTCAAAGTTCAGGTTGTTATCAATGGTTATCCCTAGAAGTTTAGTTGTTGGATTGGGAGATATGATTGTACCATAATTGGATAAGACTGAAAAGTTAACAAATGATGGCTGCTACTGCAATCCAGTCAGTATATTCCATAGTAACCACAAATTGCTTCCTTCATAAAAATGCCAACTGATTTATTCACCATAGAATGAAATAAAATAAAAACTAAGCACAGTTGAATTAGGCGCCTTTCGTCTCTACCACATCAAAGAGACTTTTTCAGATACATCAACTTTAAGACTCCCCCCACTTAAATACTTCGTTAATCTATCACATGACATAATCTTAATGCAGGTGTAACCTGTCAACTTTTAAAATTATCCTTTCAGTCTTTCACAATACACTTTAAATCATTTACCTTTTCAGTACAGTACCCAAGATACTTAATTTGTTCTACCTGATTCTATACAAAAACACATGTATTACTAAAATCAACTACACCTATTTAAGTTTTTCAATTTTAAAATACATAAGATAGAATTTACTTCATTTATTCCTGGGTAACAACAGGCATTTGTGTTTAACTGCCACAACAATTCTAATTTTTCTAAAATAAGGTTGTCAGGCCCTCCCCTACCATCTGATCAAACTTGATCTATTACACGAAACTTAAATGTATGTTCTGGTTCCTCTAGTATATGTTTTGCAAGTGCATTCTACATTTTATTATTGTTTATGCTATATACATGTTCGTACACTCGTTCTCTTAAAGTTCTTATAGTTTTCCCTATATAAAACTTGGGACATTGTTGACACTTTGCCAGGTAAATAACCATCTTGGATAGGCAATTACATTTCTTTTTAGTAATGTATTTCCTGTCCTTAATCCAATAACTTTTACCCATGTCAATGTGCTTACAAAAATTACACATTTCACACTTGGTCGTTCCTGGGTTTCTAGTTGTGTACTCAGTTTTACTTTCTAATATTGTTTTGATGTTTTTCCCTTTTCTAAAAATTATCTGTGGTAGTTTGGGAAGTTTCCTGTTAATGAAAGAGCCACTTTCTAACAATGTCCAATTCTTATATAAGATGTCTCTTAAATCATTTGAGTTAACACTATATGTTGTCACAAAACTATACATCATAAGATTACCTACTTCCTTGTTGTTACTATTATGGGATGCTAAATTACTGGGGTTATTAATGTTGTTTTGTATGGACCATAAAATGGGTTTGTACATTCCCCTGTTTCTTTTGTTTTTAATTTCATCAGTTAACTCTACTATTAGGTTCCGTGGATACCCTCTATTGAGAAACATTCCTTCAAGTTTGTCACATTCACTATTAAAATCAGTTTCTAAGCTTATCATTCGAGCCGCTCTCACAAGTTGCCCTTAATAACCAATCTTTTTTGGTGAAATGGGTGACAACTTGTGAAATGCAAGAAGCTGTTAGAATATGTCTCTTTTCTATGTATAGTACTTGCGTATCTATTGTTCCCAATGTCTTTCCTTAACTCTACATCTAAATAATTGATCTTTTTGTCCCCTAAAATTCTATGTGAACCCCAGAAAATCCATAGTGTTATTACAATAGTTAAGCAAGTTTTTAGCTGCTTCTTCATCTCCTTTTATGAGGACAAAAATATCATCTAAAAATCTTGTATAAAAGGAGATTTGTTCTCTTATACTAGGGTTATTCCAAATAAATTCGTCCTCCCAATTTGCCATTACCAAATTGGAAAAACTTGCGCCACAGGGAGACCCAACAGGAGAACCCGGCTGGAGGTAAAGTAACAATAAATTTGAATCTGAAAACGTTTGATCATGTTTTAGTGAAGTACAAAAAGCTACAATTAGAAGTAGCGTACTTCCAAGAGTGCATAAAGGAAAAAAATAGCCCCGAAAGGGCTGAGAGTATGGCAGTACCCAACATGTTTGGAAGAAGGGTCAACTTTCCATAAAGAATTAATATGCATGTTCAATAAACATGGAATAGAACTATTAGAACTTATGGTCAAACACTACCAGGCGAATTTGAATGTCTTAACAACGGACATACAATAAATTGACCAGGAGATAACTAATGACAGTGACTTTGACTGATATAAGTTTGAGTACAATAGAACTTTTGACAGCATTAACCATCTTATGGAAAAATTACAGGCTACTAAAGTTCGGAAAATGCAGAGAGACAAGGTAGCATATAGAAATGGGACAGCATATCCAAAACCCCCTCTGTCACAAGTATGGAAATCAACAGTTGAGGCACAAAGGGAGGGAGGTAGCCCTGACCCTCAGGGAGTGGAAACCAGTGGCCAAGGAATTAGAACAACAGAAAATTTACCTACAACTGAGAACAATGGGGTACGAAGGAGTGAGAGGATTAATCAAAACAACTCTAAACCTAGAGGCCAACAGGGTTTAAAACCAACATCATAATAGTGGTAACAGTGAAAATTCTAACCACCAAACCCGGAATCATACTCCCCGAGGAGCGAAACAACAACAGCCCAACAACAGGAGATGGAGGAGATAGATTATGTGGACAAAACAAATAAAAAAATACTGTAACGTGCTAACAAACTTACAGGGCGATTATAAAGTCTTTAATTATACAGAGACCATAATCGAACCTGATGTAATTGAATTGTGTGCAAAGGGCCAGACGTTTGTTATCGCAGAGAAAGCGCAATTAGTGCAAACTTTGATAGACTTAAAATTATTAACACGTAAAATGAATTTGGCAGTCATTATGGGATCAAGTGAATGTAATGTAAATTAATTTTACATAACTAGTACCTTTAATCCGCCACTACATAGTAGTATTGCTTTGTTCACAAAAATGTGTGAAATTGATTTTAGGTTTAATACTGAGAACAGAAAGATGTTGAAAAATGAGAAGAATATTACAAAAAGGCAGGCAATTAATGATTTTAAAAAGTTACCATTGAGATTCATGAAACAGGATAAAGGAAGGGAGTTAGTTGTGATGCAAATTGAGGACTACAAACAAAGAATGGAAAGTTTATTGAATAGTGAAACATACACAAGGGTGTCAAGAAATGAGCTTAACGTAGCCTACACAAGAATAAAGAGCTATTTAAACGACTTGTTTATTGAAGCAAAGGTAGACATCGATACGTATAAGTACATGAGCATGGTTGCACCACGTATCCCCATATTATTAGGTGTGCCAAAAAATACATAAAAGTCTAGTAGATCCACCTATGAGACACCTAGTAGATGCACGAAACCACATAACATATAGTTGTGCTAAAGTAGTGGATTCCATCTTGAAAAAAATATATCCAAGAGGAGAAACAAATCTGTAAAGATTCGTGGTCCTTTCTGAAAGAGGTAAACAATTCAGAATTTAAGGGTGACCTCAATTTTATGACGATAGATGTAAAAGATCTATATACATCTATCCCATACCAAGAGGGAATAGAGAAGGCCTCAAGACAGTTGCAAAAACTAGGAGCCCCAAAAAGTGAAATTAACTTAATAGAGGAATTATTGGATATTATTTTGAGTAATAATTACGTCACATTCAATAATTCCTTTTATTTACAAAAAATAGGGGTCGCCATGGGGTCTCCCTGTGGTGCAAGTTTTTCCAATTTGGTAATGGCAAATTGGGGGACGAATTTATTTGAAATAACCCTAGTATAAGAGAACAAATCTCCTTTTATACAAGATTTTTAGATGATATTTTTGTCATCATAAAAGGAGATGAGGAAGCAGCTAAAAACTTGCTTAACTATTGTAATAACACTACGGATTTTCTGGGGTTCACATCGAATTTTGGGGACAAAAAGATCAATTATTTAGATGTAGAGATAAGGAAAGACATTGGGAACAATAGATATGTGAGTACTATACATAGAAAAGAGACATATTCTAACAGCTTCTTGCATTTCACAAGTTGTCACCCATTTCACCAAAAAAGATCGGTTATTAAGGGGCAACTTGTGAGAGCGGCTCAAATGATAGGCTTAGAAGCTGATTTTAATAGTGAATGTGACAAACTTGAAGGAATATTTCTCAATAGAGGGTATCCACGTAACCTAATAATAGAGTTAACTGATGAAATTAAGAACAAAAGAAACAGGGGAATGTACAAACCCATTTTATGGACAGAACCAGGGACGTCGGGAGGCATACACACTGTACTGATTTCAGTACAACTTATTTAGAAGGGGGGTAGCTTTTTTAAAGCTTCACGTTTTCCCGCTTTACTGCATGATGACATCAGCTCATCCAGTCGGAAGCTCACCGCGCATGTATTTCCGGCCGTTTTCAAGTGGGAGGATTCAAGCATTATGTTGGATGTAAACGAGCGGGAGGTCAAAGCAGCTTCAAGGACTTTATTTAGAACCAAGTAGTGTGTGTGTGTGTGTGAAAATGCCCCAGGTGGGATGTACTGGTGATTACTCATGGTGGTGTGGTAGGGAATACCTCAGGCTTGAACCCTGTACCTTGTATGCAGGTGTTAAATACCTGAATTCCCTACCCACCACCATTTGTAAAAAAATTGCAGATTTTTGCCTCATATTTGATCTGATCAATATCTGTATCATATCTGGGTTTTTTAAATATTGCAATGCTTGAAATTTGATGGTGCAGTGGTAGCAGCGTAGCATTGATGCCTCACAGCTATAGGTTCTTGGGTTTGGTTCTTGGCTGGGGTGCCTTCTTTGTGTGGGGGGGTCTGTATCTTCTCCCTGTGTTTGTGTGGGTTTGCTTTTGTGTCCTCCCATGTTACAAAGACATGTCTGCATTATTTTTTCTTGGGCCTCTGCTGAAAATTGTTTTTTTTTTTGTTCCAAGTCAGACTGTCCTGATTAACAAATTGACAGGCATTTAAATTTCAGACTTCAGGTTTCTGAATGTTTACTTCCTTACATATTTGATGGTGCAGTGGCAGTATTGTTGCCTCACAGCTATAGGTTTTCTGGTTTGATTCTTGGCTGGGGTGCCTTCTGTGTGGAGTCTGCATCTTATCCCTGTGTTTGTGACATAGTAAAACAACTTTTTATTCTAGCAATAAATATATACTAACACAACCTTTTTATAGCAATTTTTTTTAAGTTTATGACTATTTGAAATTTGTCCTTATTTTTGGGACTGTAATACCCTGTTATTGGCTTTGTCCAGGTGTTTTGTGCTAAGAGGTTGACAGCTATGGTGAGAACTGAATTCATTAAATGATAGCCATTTAAGTTTCAGTCTTCCTCTCTTTCACAAAGCAGGTGATTTGGCATAGTGGTATGTTGTTCTGACTATTTTGCACAGTGACCTTGGCAGTAAAATGTATGATGGTAACACAGCATTTTATTCTAGCAGCTTTCCAAGATTATACAAGCAATGTTTAATGTGTTCCTGTTTTTTTCCCTTTTGACCCACCCCAATAAATTTGGCTTTTTCCAGACTTCTTGTGCTGCGAAGTTGAGATGTAGTTGAGTATTGTGTAGATTTTACAAGGAGCTGAGAGCTGCAGGGGAAGAGAAGTTTAGTGCTGATTATGCTAAGTCAGCTCACATTGCTAGTAGCACAAAATGTTGTATACTTGCTTTTAATGCAGAAGGTTGTTGGTTCTACTCCCATAAGGGGTGAATGCTGCTGTACTGAAAGCTAAGACACTAACTATGAGCCTGTTATCAGTTTGCCATCCATTTCCTATTGCAATATTACTAGCTTATTATTAATGTAATTTAGGCAATTTATTCCTCAGGGGCATCGGACACTTTATTTTTCGGTGAAGTCATGAAATATAAAGGTGATTGCTAGCAGCAACCTCTTCATTAGTTAGATTTATTTAACGTGGAATTATTTAGATGACTTTTTACTACTTCAGAGATTGTGCATATTATTTACTGATAATGGTGGACTGTAAAAGTTTGACTAGACTTTTATGATGGAAATGTTCTGAATTGGGCAGTTTTGTTTCATTGTTTACTGGAAAAATGTTCAAAGCAATAGGAAGGTGTATCAAAGAGCACATGTATGTTTCATATGCAAGGGGCCTATGATTTAAAAGCAGCCCAGAATTAATTTTTATCTGCCACGGGTAAAATGTATTTTTCTTTGAATGTGGGTTTTAATGTTGTTTCAATGAATGTGAGTTTCAAGGGCAGAGAAGTTTTAATGCCAAGTTTGTTTAGCAGATGTCTTAGTGTTTGTGCTGTAAAATGCAAAATAAAACTTTCAAATGAAGTTCAAATCATCATAGAAGTAAATCAGTATGCACATTAGTGTTTATGGTAAATGGAGTGAAATAGCAAAGTAATGGATCATTGGATTGGCTGCAGTGGGAGGCTCCATTCGACCATGGTTTTGTGAGGGGGAAGGGCGGCAAACTTAGACAGCCCCAGCTGAACTATACCTCCCAACTGTCCAGATTTTCAAAGAATGAATAGATTTTTTGCTTCTTATTTTTGGTTTGTTCCTCAATTTGTGGTTTTCTGGCAAATGATTTAGGAATTAAGTCACTAAATAATGACACACTAGTTTCAGACTTTATAACCTTCAGAAAAATGCATGCTAAAATAAGACCTGTTCTATCAACTGTCCCAGTTTATACAAGAGCAATTTTTAGTACTGTTTATATGTTCCCTCAATATATTTGGCCTTGTCCAGATTTATTGCATTAACAGGTTGAGAGGTACATGCAAATAAATTGCTTTATAGAATTAGGCATAGCCAAACCTCAACTGTCCCTGATTTTGGCTCAAAATGTTGCTCTTCCCCTAATGATCCCTCCACAAAATAGCAATTTTGGAAGAAAACATAGAGGGTTTACTTTATTTTTATAAATAACTGTAATGATCAGAGTTATACATTACTTTTATTTCAGAAATGTATGTAGATTCTCTAATTTTGTCAGCTGCTCTAAGTTAACTGTGCTCATATTAAAATGGTGTCCCTCCTTTGACAGGTTCCCAGCTGTATTGTCTGGCAATTTTATATTTTTGCATCACATTTTGGTCCGTTTTCATAAAATTGCAGTTTTCTGGCAAATTAGTGGCAAATTGTTAAAGACTGAAGTTAGAAAATAATGCAGACATTTCAGTTTCAGATTTCATACCTTTCAGAAAATTCATACTGATGCAAGACCTACTACTATTCTATTATCTTTCTAAGTTTATAAGAGCAATATTTAAAATTGTCCTTATTTTTGGGCCTTTGCCTCAGTTTTATTTATGAGTTTGTTGCTGTAAGAGGTTGAGAGGTTTTGTGTGTGTGTGTGTGTGTGTGTGTGTGTGTGTGGTAGATAGCATACCTCTCAACTGTCCACATTTTGCAGAATGTCCAGATTTTTGCCCCATATTTTTTGTCTGCTCCTCATAAATTTTGTGATTTTCTATAAAATCATTGAAGGCTGAAGTTGCTAAATAATGACAGACATTTGAGCTTCAGACTTCATGTCCTTTAGAAAAATTCATACTAGCCCAAATCCTGTTATTCTAGCAACTTTCTAAGTTCACGAGAACATTATTTAATATCTGTCCCTGTTTATTTTAGGCTTTGTCCATATTTCTTGCACTAAGAGGTAGGTAGGGGTGTGTGTGTGTGAATGAAACATCCTAGTTAGTGGTAGCAGGTGGTTAGTAATTTACTCAAGCTCAAAACCTGTACCATAAAGTCTTTACCCCAACTACCATGCTGCATTTTTCAAAGAACTGACATTTCAGATTAATTTTCAATTCAAGGAACCGAGTTTGAGTGAATTTATATTATATTACTGAAGAGGCATTACAAGGAATGCCTCTTCATCGACACTAAAAGAGCGAACCGTGAATTACGAGAATGGCCGTTGCTTGGCTGGGGAGGGGGGTAGCAGTTTGAGAGCTCTCAGTACAAATTTGAAAATCCTAGCTACACCCCTGGACAGAACAAAACAACATTAATAACTCCAGTAATTTAGCCTCCCATAATAGTAACAACAAGGAAGTAGGTAACCTTATGATGTATAGTTATGTGACAAATGATTTAAGAAACATCTTATATAAGAATTGGACATTGTTAGAAAGTGACTCTTTCATTAACAGGAAACTTCCCAAACTGCCACAGATAATTTTTAGAAAAGGGGAAAACATCAAAACAATATTAGAAAGTAAAACTGAGTACACAACTAGAAACCCAAGAATGACCAAGTGTGAAATGTGTAATTTTTGTAAGCACATTGACACGGGTAAAAGTTATTGGATTAAGGACAAGAAATACATTACTAAAAAGAAATTTAATTGCCTATCCAAGATGGTTATTTACCTGGCAAAGTGTCAACAATGTCCCGTGTTTTATATAGGGAAAACTATAAGAACTTTAAGAGAACGAGTGTACGAACATGTATATAGTATAAACAATAAAAAAATGGAGAATGCACTTGCAAAACATATACTGGAGGAACCAGAACATGCAATCAAATTTGCTCAGATGGTAGGGGAGGGCCTGACAACCTTATTTTAGAAAAATTAGAACTGTTGTGGCAATTAAACACAAATGCCTGTTGTTACCCAGGAATAAATGAAGTAAATTCTATCTTATGTATTTTAAAATTGAAAAACTTAAATAGGTGTAGTTGATTTTAGTAATACATGTGTTTTTGTATAGAATCAGGTAGAACAAATTAAATATCTTGGGTGCTGTACTGAAAAGGTAAATGATTTAAAGTATATTGTGAAAGACTGAAAGAATAATTTTAAAAGTTGACAGGTTAAACCTGCATTAAGATTATGTCATGTGATTAATGAAGTATTTAAGTGGGGGGAGTGTTAAAGTCAATGTATCTGAAGAAGTCTCTTTGATGTGGTAGAGACGAAAGGTGCCTAATTCGACTGTGCTTAGTTTTTATTTTATTTCATTCTATGGTGAATAAATCAGTTGGCATTTTTATGAAAGAAGCAATTTGTGGTTACTACGGAATATACTGACTGGATTGCGGTAGCAGCCATCATTTGTTTACTTTGCAGTTTGTGTGGTTTTGAAGTTTGTCCTAAGACTGAAATGTTCATTGGGAGTGATTTACAGGTAGGAGTGATGAGGAGGAGTTTGTTTTTTTTGGGGTTCAAGAGGAGGCAGTGTTGTAGAAACCAATTTTCTGTTTTATTGAACATTGTCTGAGTTAGAGTCTGTAGCTGGGATTGAGATTTAGCTGAGCAGATTATTGTCAAATCATCTGCGTATTGTACACAGTTAGTTAAAGGAATAGTTAGGATGAGGTCATTGATAAATATTGAGAAAAGTAGGGGGCCCAATATAGAGCCCTGAGGAACACCTAGGGTAACTGGAGATGGGATGAGATGTTGTCCCATAGCACTGCCTGCTGTCTATTATCAAGGTAGGACTGGAACCATTTTATAGTCTTTATGTCCAGAGAGAAGGATTTTAGAATATTGAGAAGTAAGTGGTGGTTGACCATGGCAAATGCTTTTGTAAGGTCGATGAAAAGTGCTGAAGAGAGAAGATTGTTATTACATTTTTTATTGATGCTATCAGTGAAGGATAGGAGTGCAGTTGTACTGTGGAAAGGCCTGCAGCCATGTTGAGATTTGGCCAGTAAATTGTTCTGGAGTAGGTGGTCTAGTAACTGTCTGTGGATGCATTTTTCCATTATTTTAGCTAATGGGGAAAGTAGAGCTATGGGACGATAGTTAGAATATTCTCTGGAGTTTCCACCCTTGTGTAGGGGGATAATGTAGGCAATTTTCCAGATGGTGGGAATAGTGCTGTCTTGTATGGTTCTATTTATCAGCAATGATACAGGATAAGCTATGACTCTGGCTGCCTTTTGCAAGTATTCAGCAGGTAGCTGGTCAGCTGAGGGGGTAGTAGGTTTTAGGTTACTTAAGAGGTTGCAGATGAGGGAAGTTGGGACAAGTTGTAAGCTTAGAGTTGGGAGAGAGTTAGTAGTATTGGTTGGAAGGGCAGAGCTATCGGCTGTTAGTTGATTAGCAAGTGTTTGGATGGTCTCAGTGAAGAAGGTATTAAAAGCATTATCAGTTTGCTTTGGATTGTCGGAATTTGATCCTATAGGGGGTGGTGTTGCGGATTGGCTTGGTTGAAGTAGTCTGTTTATGCTAGCCCATAACTTTTGTGAATTATTTTGGTTGGTCTGTTGGAGGTGGAAGTAAAAGTTTTTTTTATCTTCGAGTATAGCTTTCTTAGTCTCATTTCTTTTTTTTCCTGAATTGTTGTTGGTCTACGGGGTTTTTAGTTGTTCTCCATAGTGCCCAAACGTTATTTCTCTGTTGAATTTTCTGCCTGGTTTTCTTTGTAAGCCATGGGGCAGGTTTAGATTTAATTTTGATGGAACGCTTTGGTGCATGGTGGTTAAGGATTGTTAAGAATTTTGAGTTAAACTAGTTTGTTGCTTCGTCAAGTGGGAGGTATTTTATAGATGACCAATCACATTCTTTTAGTTCAGCTTGGAAGTTATTGGGGTTAAAGTTTCTGTTGCTTCTTATTGTTTTATATATGGTTGGGTTGTGTGAGCTCAACCTTTGCCTGATTATGTAAGTGAGAGAATGGTCACTTACATTGTCAGGGAGGGTCCCTACATTATACAGTTGTTGGTGATTATTTATTAGAATCCAGTCTAGGATGGATTCTTTGTTATTGGGTTTATTAATTCTGGTTGGGGAGTTAATTGTTTGTGAGAAGCCATTAAGGTTAATATGGGAGGTTGGTGATTCAGTAGAGCAGTCCTTCCAGTCTATATTAAAGTCTCCAAGAATTATTGTCTCTTGGGGAATTTTTGTGGAGAGTTCAGCAAGGATACCTTCCAGAGTGGTGATGTTGTTACCAGGAGGCAAGTAGATACATATTATATTTAGGGATTTGCTGGAATTAAGTTGAAGTTTGGTGCTAATGATTTCTGCATTGTTTTCAGCAGAGGAACCAAGATCTAGTATAGATATTTGTAGCCCTTCTTTATAGAGGATAGCAACACCCCCTCCTTTTTTACTTTGCGGTCTTGTCTCAAGATGTTGTACACAGATGGAATAATTTCAACATCTTGTGTAGTGGGTTTTAGCCATGTTTCTGTTAAACAAAGTATATCAAAGGAATGAACATCCAGGAGAGCATGGAAGTGGGCAATTTTATTATTTATGCTGCGAATATTGAGGTGAGCTGTATATATATATATATATATATATATATATATATATATATATATATATGTGTGTGTGTATATATATATATATATATATATATATATATATATATATATATATATATAAATAAATTTCATTTTGTATGTTTTCTAGCTCTACCAGCTTATTTGAAGCACATGTAAAAATTTCAGCTCAGTCTGCAGTTCAAAAATCTTTTGACATAACTTAAAACGTTTAGGCCCAGTTACTCTCTCCCTTACTGGTCCTAAGGTCATGAAAACCTGTACTGAAAAGCTCTGTCAAGTTCCTTGAATTATGCCATTCCCAAACACATAAAGAACTGTTGTTTTGAAATGTCTTCTCTTGTAAGCACCACGTTCTGTATCCAGATTTGACAACCACAGAATTCCCAGAATATCCTTATCCAAATATCCTTGTCACCCTTCTGCATCATTTTACTTATTCCTTATCCTTCTTACAACGCATAAAAACTTACATTCTTAAGCTAAAGCTCCCAGCCTGATCCTACAAGAAAGGACTTGACAAACTGAAAAAATATTATGTCTAACAATGTGGCATACATAGTATAAACTCTTACACATTGTTACCTCTAATAATATATATTGTTTCTAAACTAAAAACCTTTTCCTCACCTAATTCTTACAGGAACAGAAGAGCACTTTGTTTTCCAGGTGCTATGCTTTGCCAAATCTCATTTTATCCTTGTTCACAACCTCTCTTACTTCCTGCAAAAATAAAATGTCTCTACAGTCCTGTTTTAACTATTGCAAAAAAAGTCTCCTAACCATATTTACATTCATTGTAAGTAATGACCAACTCATGTCCACCATTCATAATTAAGGACATTCCTGCCTTCCATCTTAATGTCCTTCATAAGTTCTTGGGTATTTCCTAAGCTTACAGCCAAAGGAGACCATTGCGAAGCTCAGTTAACATCACCCAGTATTGTAGGAGAGTGACATTGTCCCCAGTTAAGATGACTTTGTCCACATATTTCTGGTGAAAATTTCTGATCACCCATCCAGTTATCCAGATTGATTTTAAAGGTAGCCATTTAATCTGCATTTTCTCAATCCCCTAATCAATTAGACCAATAATCATTTGTGTTACATTTGGTGCTATATATTGCAGATAAGTAAGGGTTACTCCAGATATGGGTTATACACATGGGTAAATGTATGTCATGTTATTTGGAGTTTTTGATGGGGTTTTAGAGGTTTAAGTCTCTACAAAGGGTGTTTGCTTTATAATTGGTTCTCTTTAGGCAAAGGAATTTAAAAAGTGTTGAGCTATGCAGAGCACAGAATGCTAAGCAGGGATCACACCTCAGGAGTTTGTATGGCACTGAGCAGAGGGACTGGGCTTTTAATGTATCAGAGTACTTAAGGTTTGTAAAACAAATGTAAAAGTGCCAAATAATCCAAGAGAGCCGGAAACCTTAACGCTCTTTTATTGTGAATAAAATACAGCGTTTTCGCTACCAAAGTATAGTAGCTTCTTCAGAGGCAAGAAAACACATAAAAAAGGCGCCAAGCCATTTTATAATAACCACCCATTAGTTCATTTAAAATTTAAAGGGGAATTGACGCTGTCAATCTACCCCATTTTTTAAAAAAATATATATTTATTTCACTCATAGATTCAACAACTTTTCCTAAATATCATAGCAGACAATCCTCACACCCAATAACAATAAAATAAACTATAAAGTTAGTATTACTATCATATATATAAGTAAGATGCAAAATAATATTTAAAATGGTTTACATTTTATGACAATCCTAATGAAAATAAAAATAATAGTAACATAAAATCATAATAAACTGACTCATACATTTATTTAAGCGGCTCTCCCCTCAAATATATTTCTAGCGCAAGTAAGCTTGGCGCCTTTTTTATGTGTTTTCTTGCCTCTGAAGAAGCTACTATACTTTGGTAGCGAAAACGCTGTATTTTATTCACAATAAAAGAGCGTTAAGGTTTCCGGCTCTCTTGGATTATTTGGCACTTTTACATTTGTTTTACAAAGTTTGTGGTTCGTTTTTGATTTTGTGAAGTATGACATTGCAGTGCTCTAATAGTCCTACGAGCCCAAATATTTTCGGGACTAATGTATCTGAGAACACGGATATCACTCCTTTGCTTCTAGCCATTTCTCAGAGGCTAGATGCGATGAACTGCCGCTTAGATACTATAGAGAAAAGCGGTGTTAATGGTTTTCCTCGCTTACCGGAAAGAGAAAGTACCAACCCTTTGGTTCCTTTGAATCAACGACCTTTTGAAGACGTCTCGGGCTCCTTACCGGCAGCGCAACCGCAACGGATGGCTACAACTTCCAGCAATGGTTCGTCTGATGTTTTGGTACGGGATAAACGGCCTGATAACTCTGCTGATACAACGAGGGCACTTATTGGCGTTACATCTGCCGCGGACTGGATTAAGAACACAGGTGACTTTCTAACGTTTTTAAAACCGCTAGATAATGAAACGCCGGTGCGGTCTGCAGGGTCCTTTTGTTCTGATAATACTGAAATTACTGACAAGCTTAAGCTACTGGACTTTAAGACTTTAAAAATTAGAAAACTACAACTTGAAGTAGCTTACTTTAAGCAATGTATGTCTGAGGAGATTGTTCCGAAAGGGCTTAGAAACAACTTTTGCCCTTCTAATGTTATTACTGACAATGCATTTTTAGTTGACTTGAAAGCCTTGTTTCAAAAACAAGGCATGGAGCTTTTAGACTTGATAGTTAAATACTATTCCAACAATATTGAAAAGCTTGTTGTAGAGGTCAACCACATTGATCAGGACATTAGGACAAACATTAATTTTATGAAGTTTAAGTTTGACCACGAGCGCATATTTTCGAGCATTGATGCGTACATGGTAAAGATAAAATCACAGAAGTCTAAGAAACTGTTCAGGGACAGGCAAGCTTACGGACAGAATAAAGCCTACCCTAAATTAAACTTGGTACAAGATGCTAATGATGCTGATGCCCTATGTATAACTGATATGCATGAAACAGATCAGGAATGTTCCACTATTGAAACACAAAATGTAACATCTGAAAATTCTAATACTGTTAGACGTAGTAATAGAAATAGGAACAAAGTGGGTAATACTGTAACCTATGGACTACACCAACCTAATAATATACCAGAGAACAGTGCCAATAAAGGTAATCAGGCTTTTTTAGGGAACCAGGGCAACCAAGGGCGCAAGAAAAAGAATACATATTGGAAGAAATAGCCTTTGATACTACCCTAGGTTCCAACTTGACGGTCCCTCATATAAGAAAGGAGATTTTACCATTTATAATTATTCTAAGTTGGTTTTTGAACCGGAATTAATAGAACTTTTAGCCCTTGGCAATACATTTGTTCCATCCAAACACTTTGATGTTGTTAAGGTATTGATAGACCTTAAGTGCTACGTTCGCAAGCTAAACTTGAAATTACTGTTTAATAACTCTACAGTAAATGACGTTCCAGTACTAAAATTATTAAGTACTTTTAATCCTCCACTCCATGTAGGTTTACGAATTTTTGAGAATGCTTGCGAATTGGACATTAGGCATCTTAAAAAGACCCAAGATGGTATGAAAAGCAGGTTTAATATCACCAGAGAACAATTGGAAGCTTTGAACCATTTAAGGGACCTTTCTGTCAGGTTTATGAAACCTGACAAAGGAGGGGGGCTGGCTGTTTTTGAGACTGACCAGTATAATGAAAAAATGGTAAGCGTCTTGGATTCTTCAGCTTACAATATTTCCTCTCTTAATGAAATGAATGTTAGTATTAATAGAATCAAAGGATATTATAGGGACTTGTTTATAGAAGGAAGAATTGATTTAGACACCTATGAGTATATCAACATTTCCCAGCCTAGAACCCCGGTAATGTTTGGTATACCTAAGGTGCATAAAAGCCTTACTGACCCTCCCATGAGAGCATTGGTCGACGGAAGGTCTTCAATCTCTTATCCCTCAGCGAAAGTTATAGATTTCTTGTTATCTAAGTACCTCAAGATGATTCCTAGTATTTGTAAGGATTCTTGGAGCTTTCTTACAACTATCAATGACATAGGTTTTGACAATTCATATAATTTTCTGACAATCGACGTAGTCGATTTATACACCTCTATTCCACACCTAGAGGTTATTGAATGGTTGGAACTGCTGTTGATTGAATTAAAAGCTCCTAGAACTGAAATACATAATATTACGGAACTATTAGATATTGTTCTGTCTTCGAACTTTTTTATTTTTGATAAGGATTACTACATCCAGAAAAGAGGAGTAGCAATGGGCTCCCCCTGTGGTGCCATAGTGGCCAATATGTTTATGGCATATTGGGAGAGGGAGTTCGTTTTTAAACATCCAGTCTGGAAAGAAAAAATAGGTTACTACACCAGGTTTCTGGATGATATATTTATCCTTTTCAAGGGGGATGGTCAAGTAGCCCAATCATTTGTTGACTTTCTTAACCAGACAACTTCCTTTCTAAAATTCACTTTTAAATTTACCGAAGATGAGATTGAATATTTGGATGTTAAACTGAAAAAAGACTTAAGCAATCATAGGTTTGTGTCATCTATTTTTCGGAAAGACACTTATGTAAACAGTTTCTTACACTACACTAGCGCCCACCCCTTTAAGTTAAAAAGAGCTATAATTAAGGGTCAATTAGTTAGGGCGGTTAGAATGTGTAGTGACCTTAAGGACTTTGAAAGTGAATGTTGTTTACTAACAAGTTTCTTCAATAACCGAGGTTATCCAAAGAATTTGGTAGAGGAACTAGTAATAGAAGTAACTAAGAAGAGAGAAAGGGGTTTCTTCAGGCCACTACTCGAGGAGAAAAGTAGTGTGGTTCTAGAAAGTAATATTACTACGACAGAGGTGCAAATAAATGATTTGCCTTTGGTTAGTAACAAGGAGAACTTCAATAAAGAGTTTTCTCTGAGTTTTACAACTAGTTTTAATTTGAACTCTAGGCAAATTTCAGAAATCATTGAAAAAAACTGGTATTTTATTACTAATAATTCTTTTTTGGTTGAGAAATTAGGGACTAAACCAAGGATTACATTTAGAAGGGGTTCTAATATAAAGGAGCTCCTACAAAGAAATCAATGTAAACAAACATGTTTTACAAAAACCAGAGGCTGTTTTACTTGTGGAGCATGCAACTGGTGCCATGTGATACGTGCAGGGAACTCCTTTAACATAGGACAGAAAAAGTATCAAATTAATAGTAGGGTAAATTGTGAAACTAAATCTGTTATATATGTGGCTTTCTGTGTTTGCTGTCCGGCATATTATGTCGGTAAAACTGACAGGAAACTCAGAGAGCGCATATACCAGCACATTTACGCTATAAGAAATAATAAGAGTGAAAATGCCCTAGCTAAGCACGTTGAAACAAATTCTGGCCACAACTTTGTTTTTATGGGCATAGATTGTGTAAGTAGACCTTATAGAGGTGGCCCTACTCCTTTATTACTGGAGATTTCTGAACTAGAATGGCAACTCAGGTTGGATGCTTTCAACCTCCCAGGGTTAAATGAGAGTTGTAACATTGCACCAGTATTAAAATATAGGGCTTACTTGCGCTAGAAATATATTTGAGGGGAGAGCCGCTTAAATAAATGTATGAGTCAGTTTATTATGATTTTATGTTACTATTATTTTTATTTTCATTAGGATTGTCATAAAATGTAAACCATTTTAAATATTATTTTGCATCTTACTTATATATATGATAGTAATACTAACTTTATAGTTTATTTTATTGTTATTGGGTGTGAGGATTGTCTGCTATGATATTTAGGAAAAGTTGTTGAATCTATGAGTGAAATAAATATATATTTTTTTAAAAAATGGGGTAGATTGACAGTGTCAATTCCCCTTTAAATTTTAAATGAACTAATGGGTGGTTATTATAAAATGGCTTGGCGCCTTTTTTATGTGTTTTCTTGCCTCTGAAGAAGCTACTATACTTTGGTAGCGAAAACGCTGTATTTTATTCACAATAAAAGAGCGTTAAGGTTTCCGGCTCTCTTGGATTATTTGGCACTTTTACATTTGTTTTACAAAGTTTGTGGTTCGTTTTTGATTTTGTAGAGTACTTAAGGTTAGTAAAACTTGAGATCTTTTTAGGTTCATAGGATGATACTAAGCTATTGGCCAGGAGGCCCTTATAAGCCTTGCCAAGAATTTCACTGATGTTCCCACAAAGTCAGCACCTGTTTTCCCTGTCCAGCAGGGACACAGGTGGGATCCCAGGGGTGTATTTTCTGTTTCCCATCCAGTCATCCAGGTTCCTCTTAAAGAGGGCTATAGGTTCATAAAAACTCCGCTTGTATCAAGATTATATCACCCCAGATGGGAAGTGACCCCACAATCCCTGGCATAAGAGGCCATTGCCTTATCCATTAGACCACTGGGGCTTCTGAGGAACACTGAGGTCTCACATACTGGTTTAGGTATTTAGTGAGGTTAATGTCAGAGGGTGGATTATATTCACTGATGGGCCTAATATGAGATGAATAAAGTAGTAGAAGAGAGAAAGTTTAGAAATGCACCGAACATTTATTGGATGATATTTTAGTATAAGAGGTTAAAGCAATATTAATGAAGGCTGAGATGAAGAAGAATATTTAGGCTTAATTATATTTTTTACATGACTTTGTCAGATTGGCAATTTGAATTACTAAAGGGAGTTTCAGAGAAATTAAATTGTTTAGGGCATGGGTCAGTGCAGGACGTGTAGAGAGTAATATTTCTTTAGGAGCAGATAATAGGGAAAATGTAGATAGCAGGGGGGGGGGTGATCATCTGTTTGCATCTAGATAATGTGTTGTTGGCAAGTATTTTGCAGTTAATGATGTCTAAAGTTTTAACTCAGTTGTCGGAGGATGAGATGTGGAGGTGAAGCAAAATAAGACTATCGTTCATAATTTATTGTTTATTAACAAATACACG
The DNA here is from genome assembly GCF_019279795.1 of Protopterus annectens. Lineage (NCBI taxonomy): Eukaryota > Metazoa > Chordata > Ceratodontiformes > Protopteridae > Protopterus > Protopterus annectens. The sequence goes on from NC_056725.1 coordinate 1,829,711,609, forward strand.
GATATTGTAGTTAATGTAGAAAATTAGGGATGTTTATACCAATTGATACGTTGAAAGCTTAGAGCGTGATAACATCCCCATGGAAGGTGGGTACAACTTGAATCTTTTAGTATGTCCTATATAAAGCATTTTTTTTTGTTAGGAAGGATATGCCAATTAAAACAGATGTCATGCAAGGCTGCCCACTGAGCCCCCATCTATTAGATTTATGTATAAATGGAATGTTAAGAAATCTTATGATAGAACCAGGTAAGTTGAGGTGCGTTTGTGTGTGCTTATGTGAGTGATTTTTTGTCACATTATTACTTAAAAATAGAATATGGGTGAGTAGAGGTAAACCTTTGTTAAAAAAGCAATTTGTTTTTATATAGGGGAAGTGAATAATGTGAGGAGTAAAGGTTTGACTGTAATTTACGGTGGAAATGTGAAGAATTTGAGTATATTGTTTGGATTATGTTGTAGTCTGGAATGTTGGGAAGAGACTGTGGGCTACAATTCAGGACATTTAGGATGTCCCTTAATAAGTCGGTATTTGTGTTTGCTGGTCATGCAGCCAATACTTATTTTCTGTTGAAGCCTTTGGCATATTTGTTTTGAGACTCTTATTGTCTGCATTATAGGAAACAAGGATGAATCAGGTAAAGCACTTAATGTTATCAGTCTAAAAGTGAGATAAGATTGGTTATGGTTCAACCATCTACTTGCTTTGTTAAATATTTATTATCAAATAGGTGGCTCAAACAACAGCATCTAAATTGTTATAGAGGATTACAGGTGACATGTAGCAATATAGGACCACATCACTGAAAATCATTTGAAGCATTTTAGAACATTTCTTATAATAATGAAATAATATGGCCTGGCTGTCGACTATAGAATTCACGTAGTGATTCCACATAAAAGGGTGTGAAGTCTATATTTGGGAATAGTACTAAATTTAGGTAGGGGAAATCATAAATATAGTAAAAAAAAATCCCTATCCAGGATAAATGTATGTGATTTCTATGTGTGATGTAATGGTAGCTGTTTAGAGCTATATTCTGGGCATGTGTTGCTTGTCTCCCACTGACCAGAAATAGTATACTGCCCTTAATGGAAACTAAGTATGATATAGCTTGAAGGACTATGAGAGTAGAATGCCTTTAAATTTGTTACCAGTATGTAAAAGACAATATATGAATCTGCTTTGAGAATTCTTAAAAAAAAAAAAAAAAAAAAAAAAAGCACACAACATACTTGGGTATGAAATGCACCTACCACTGCAGTTCTGTCCTTAAGGTTTTTAATGCAGCTCATTGATGAATTTGACTCCACCATGCTTTCCCCTTAACACAGATTTTTGCAATAGCAAATCTGCAGTCACAGAAATGTTGATTTGCCTGACAAAATATTTTTGTTTTTTATGCTCTGATATAAGAGAGAAGTAAAGATAAATGCTGGACATGCTGCATTCTCCACTCGAGCAGAAGTCATATATACACACCATCACAGACGCTGAGCATAATGCAGCATACAAGACTGTGGTAGTGAAATGCATATGAATATCAATATTTAATACCTGTGTATAATAGGTCATACTTTAGTCACTCTGAGAGATCTGAAAATTTTCACGGGAATTAACAGCAGGATAACCAGGTATAAAATGCACACAAGTTTACCTTTCTACCAATACAAATTTAAATGCAAGTCTTTGTTAAATTTGACTGCAGCATTTTATTCATTGGTGCACATGGAGTTTGGATGATGCTCTACTTTCTGGTGTTGTATATGATTTTGCTTCTGATGTAATGATAGGGTAGTTTTGTACATTAGCTGCAGAACTCAACCTGAGCTAGAAACCATATACACATCTATAATAGAAGCCAAGTATGCACCATATCAGACAATGAAAGTGAAATGACTGTGCATTCTTATGCCTTAGAGGCAGCATTTCAAACCTTTTGAGTTCTTGATAAAACTTTTACTGGGTTATCTTTGGAAACACAGATATGTAAAGGTCCTTTGATTACTCTTAAAATATTACGGATTAAAGAGCAGCTCAATCCTGATTTAGACCTTAGCATAGTGCCTTCCTCAGCAGATAGTTTTGAAAATTACATATTTACATTGTCTGTTAAAATATAATTTTACTTCTTATGTAATAACATCTCAGTAAAGTTGTACAGTAGGCAGATAAATCATATGCTCACCCCTAATTGAAAAAGAATAGAATCCTATATGGCAGAACTATGATAGAGAAATGGCTGTGCATGTCTGTTTTTAAATGACAGTATTTCAATCCGTCTTTGAAAT